>NW_021821001.1:0-120667 GCF_901001135.1 Rhinatrema bivittatum
ATTTAGGAAGAGCTTAAAAGTATATTTCTAAAAGTGGAATCTAACTCTCAGAAATAGATTTTGCTCAGAGAATCAGGATAGGACTCATCAGTGCTGACTTATTTTATGTTGTTGATAACTATGGTAAGAAAAGAGGAAGACAGGAAAAGGTGTCAGGCCTAGAGAAATGAGAGGAGAGGTCTAAGAATCAGTGTGCAGCAGCAAAACTCATCTGAGAGAAGCAGAAAGAAAGGCGTGTAAGGATAGTTGAGGCTACACTCCAAATTGTAAGATGACATGAGGGGAATGATAAGGGCTGCATGCAGCAGCGTGACGAATGAGAGCCATTTTTTTTTTTAATTTGATTTGATTTAGATTCCATTTTTTAAGGCACTTCAAAGTGGATTGCAATCAGGTACCTTAGGTATTTCTAGTCATGCATGTGAGTGCACATGTGTGCGAGTGAGACATCCACAGAGGTATAGAATTCTGAGTCTTCTAGAGACAGTAGTTCAAAAACAGTTTGGGAGAATGTAAACAGTACCATATCTATATATCAGCGCTTACTGCTTACCAGGAACAGGCTTCATGGTCAGCTGCTACAGCTTTATATAGTCTTAAAGCCTGAACTCCCAGGCCTTCTTTATCACGTCTTTTGTTGTGGTTCTGGGATAGTCTAACCTACAGTTGTAGCTGCAAAAGAAGGCATTCCAGGGAAAAGTCATCTCCAGGGCCAGTGCTAGCTTTTTTGCTGCCCTGTGCAAAAAATTACTGTGCTGCCCCCCCCCCCCCCCCCCCATTTATTCAGTGTCTGTCCCGGGCCCATTAAATAAAGCTCAACCATTCTGCAATCTATATTTTTAAATACTGACACACACCCCCCCTATCCCAGAACCCATTAATAGGGAAGGGTATGAGGCACCCTAGGCAAACCTTCAGCTTTCCACACACACTAACTCCCCCCCCCCGCCCCACACACACACACACACACACACACTCCTACACCCTTTACAGAGAAACACTATTAAATTATGCATTTATTGTTGTGATCCTGCCTGCAAGGAGCGTGGGCAGGCCCTTACCTTCTCACAGCCAGTCGGGCTGCTGACGCTGCTGCTTGCTTTCCTCCCTGAATCAGCTGGGGCTGTCCCCGCAGCTGTTCCCATGCGGTCGGCTCCTCTGTTCCTGCCTTCCCCCGACGTGCTGCTGTTATCCCGGGCCCTTCAGTCAGCAGGCCGTCTCTGCTGGTGCCTGCTACAGCCCGGGTCCTTGCCTGGCTGGGAAGCTGTCCCTGCCAGTGCCTGCAGCCTGCTACAGCTCTCTACTCTGCCTGCAGTCTTACCTCTCCTCCTGGGGCTGTCTTCACGGCATGGAGCCGTTTCTGCAGTCAGCCCTTCTCCTGCTTCAGTCCTTGCAGCTCTCTGTTCTCTCTGCCAGTGCCTGCAGCCAGCCTTACCTCTCTCTGCTTCTTCATGCTTCTGTCCTTGCAGCTGGGAGCTGCTCCACTGACCTGCCTTCACCCAGCTCCAGCCCAGGGCTGCTCCACTGCTTCCCTGGCCTTCCACGTGGCTGAGGACGCCACCAGCTTCCAGCTCTTCTCACCAGCTCCCTAGGGCGCGGGCGCGCGCCTCTCTACTCCTCTTCAAGGGCCAGCCAGGTGTGGCCCCCTGCTGACCCCTCCCTGGGCGTTGTCCACCTCAGCCCTACTAAAGGGCTCAGCTTTCAGTCTGTCTTTGCCTTCGCAAGGAGTTGGTCACTCCTGAGATCCTTCGCTCCAGGAAGTCGTCAGTGTTCCAGCACTTCTGCAAGGTCCTGTGTTTCTTGTTACCTGTCGAAGACTGATGTCCAGTCCTGATGTCTGCTTGCCGTTCCAGTCCCAAGGTCTGTCTCTTGATCCAGTACTTGTGTTCCAGTCCTGATGTTCCAGATGTCCATGTTCCAGCCCTGAGGTGTGTCTCCTGTTCCAGTATCCGTGTTCCAGTCCTGTTGTTCCTGCTGTTCCATATGTCCTTGTTCCAGCACTGAGGTCTGTCTTAATCCTTGTTCCTGATCCTGATGCTTTAACCTGCCTTGAAGCTGCCAGGAGTGCAGCATATCCTTGCCTTGAAGCTGCCAGGAGTGCAGCAACCTGCTCTTCCCTGTGCTCTCCCGCTCACAGGGTGGTCCGCGACTCAGTCCCGCGGGTGGTCTGAGTAGGGCGTCCTGAGGGACAGCGCCCATGTCTTCCTTCAGCCCTCGTTCCTGACTCCACCTCTGTGCATCCAGTACCTCGTCCTGAGTCCACGTCTGTGCCTGTCCACGTCTGCTTCCTGTACCTCGTTCCTGTAGTCCACGTCTATGCCTGAGTGTACGTCGTTCCTGAGTCTTGTCTGAATCCATGTTCCAGTCTTCGCTGCTCTGGCCTCCATCCGGCCTGCCGCTTCATGCCGTACCCTGCGGCAGGTCCGAAAGGGCTAGGAACGGTCGGAGGACTGTTCACAAGACCAACATTGCGTTGTTGGGTCTTCCGAAGTGTGCAGGTCTGGAGGAGGGCCTGTCTTCCATGTCACTCCAGCCCTGCTCCCGTCCAGCCCATGCTCGGGCATGCCACGCCTCCCGCGGCACCTCTTCAGAGCCCTCTGGGGTGGAGCCGTGGCCCAAGGACACACATCACCCAGGAGTGGGATCGCTCTCCTAGCGCTCCCCAACATTTATAACAAATTGTATATGAACAAGAACATTCAAAAGTACAGTCTTCTGAAGCAAAAATATCACTTACAACATGTATATTATATTTTCATGTGCTGCTGTCTGCCAACTATAAAACTCTGCCAAAAAGATACTTGCAACTTCTATGGAATTAGATTTTTTTATATTGCATATTGGGTGTGGGCTTAGCCCTCAAAAAGTCATGAATAAACAGAATTACCTTTACAATATAGTAAACCTCCCATTCTAAAACAACTCTAACAACCCTATCTATGAAAAGGCAACACAGCACACATTACACAAGGCCCTAGAACACCAATAAAACTGTTATGAAACCAGGCTGCTATAGATCCCTTCACAGGAATTACATGCCAGCAAAATATATCACCTCGGTCACATATGCAGAACACAGAGAGACCTTGACCAAATACAGAATAAAGAAATCAGAAAGTATCAACAGAAACTGTGCTGAGAAGAACTGAACTGGAACCACAACAAGCCAGCCTCTATATGAAGAGCAACAAAAGAAAAACAGAAACATTACCTTTTTTCATAAAACATTTAATAATAAAATTATGAAATATAAAATATCAATCATAATAGTAAAATTGTAATAGCAAAATCATATTCATTAAAAAATAAATATTTTTCCACAAACACCAATAAAATATTTCAAAACATCTGATGAATAAAAAATCCAATAACTAAAAAATGTTCTATTCCCCCGCCCAAAAAAAATTTAATATTTTGAAAGAGCAGAATCAACAAATAACACCCAATAATTAAATCTAATAAGGATTAAAAAAACCTTCTGCTCTCCAATCCTGTGATCTTCTTTTTTCCAGTCACACTGAGATTGTCATGGAATGGAGGAGGTAGGGCCGCACAAATTGTATCTTCTATTACACACACGCACAATAACACATTCATTCTCTCATACACCTCTCTATAACATACACAGGCTCCCTCTACCAAACAAATGGCATTCTGTGTGTATGGGTGTGTATGTCCGATACCAAAACTGCATTAACTGCCAGCACTCAAATAGTGAAAATCCTACTCACGAAAATGCAGCATTGCAAATATTACACCAAGCTCTAAATACCAATACATCACCTATTAAAAAAACACAGAAACTTTACAATAGCAGAATACCTCACTTCCATTATATACCAGAACGCAGACAGACCATAAAGTATAAATAGAAATGTTCAGACAAAAACTGAAGTGAAAATTACTAACAGCCAGATTCTCTATGCAGTGCAACAATGGAAAAACAGAAACATCACCATTCCTCATAAAACAATAAAATCAGGAAATATAAAGTCATAATAATAAACCATACAAATAAAAAAATAAATATTTCAAGTCAGCTGATAAATAGAATAACATTTAACAATTAAATTCATATAAACATTTTCAAAGTTTCCAAAATCCAATAAAATATGTAAAAATAGCAGACACATGAAATAACAATAATAATTAAAACTAATAAGGATAAAAACATTTCCAGCTTTTCATACCAGAAATTGTTAATTTCCATTTACATTGAAATTGGCCTGGAGTAGTGGGGGAATGGAGAGCTACATAACAACATAAGAATTGCCATACTGGCTCAGACCAAGGGTCCATCAAGCCCATCAAATGCCCAATCCAAGTCACAAGAACCTGGCAAGTACCCAAACAAATAAATCTCAAGCTACTATTGCTTAATTATTAATAGCAGTTTATGGATTTTTCCTCTAGGAATATATCCAAACCATTTTTAAACCCAGCTACTCTAACTGCTGTAACCATACCTTCTGGGAATGAATTCCAGAGTTTAACTATGCACTGAGTGAAATAAATTTTCTTCAATTGTTTTATATGAGCTACTTGCTAACTTCATGGAGTGCCCCCTAGTCCTTCTATTATCTGAGAGAGTAAATAATCAATTTACATTCACTTGTTCAATTCATTTTATGATTTTGTAGACCTCTATCATATCCCCTCTCAGTCGTCTCTTCTCCAAACTGAACAGTCCTAACTTCCTTAACCTTACCTCATAGGACAACTGGTCCATGCCATATTTAATTTTGGTCACCCTTCTCTGCACTTTCTCCAATGCTACTATAGAGATGTGGTGACAAGAATAGCACCCAGTATTCTGGTCAGCTTTGATGGGGATAGAAATAATTTAATAGATTTGCATGTTCTTTTGCCTTTAATCTTTCCTACTCAGACAGTATTAAGTTGAGCCTAGTTATCAGCCTTTTGGTTACAGAAATGCTGGTTTGGGCTATACCTCTCTTAGAACAATCCAGACATTTACTGGATAATCTTTGTTAGCCATGTTTATTTAGATTTTTTTATATTCCCACTTTTTGGCACTTCAAAGTGGATTACATTTAGGTACTACACTCTAATTTTGTACCTGAGGCAACAGAGAGTAAAGTGACTTGCCCAAGGTCACAAGGAGCAACAGTGGGATTTAAACACTGGTTTCCCTGTGTTATAGCCCAATGGTCTAACCACTAGGCTACTCCTCAATCTCTTAGATACTTAAGAGAAGCAATAGGTTTCAACTTTCAGAAGCTGATTTTATGACTGTGAAACAAGGCTGATGCATGGTTCAAGACTACACTTTCAAAATTTGACAATTGATTGCTCACACAAACTGGAATATCTGTGCTCTATAATTACACTTCAGATATAGCCTTGTAGGTAGAATCAAAGGTGAATTAATCTGATTTGATTCACCCAAGGTTTGAGCCCTACGTATTAAGATCAATGGATACCTCATCAAAGGACTTATGTATTAAAGTGCATTGACCTTTGGTAGATATAAAGAAAGAGAAGTAAACAAGCTTTGCATCAAGGGAATAACAGCTGTGATATTACTATTTTGAAGTGATCCCAGTTTTCTTCCCACATTAGTATCTTTATGACAATTTCAGACTTCATAATTTAAAAATAATAAAATATTTGTTTCTAGCTGAGTGCATCTGCTACCTGCAGGACTACTTCAGCTCCTAAGTCTCTGTAACTGCATTTTGATAAGTTCAAAGGAAAATTGGGTTCTTAAGCTCTGTAATTGCAGTCTCCTCAATACAAACATGATTCTCAATGTTTCCACTCCATTTTCTGTGGATGTATACTAGCACATGGATGGACATCAGAAAATGTTCCAGCAAATGTTCAAATTACCTCCAAAGGAGAAGGCAAACTTTTATACATGAATTGATTGCAAGAGTTCAGCAAATGGAACACTATAGACTCTAATTTACATTAATGGTTCCCTATCGAAGCAAAACTAGAGGCACAATACAATAGCATCTTCTAATTTATTCAGAACACAATAGTATACTGGTGACACATTATAAATATAAGCACCATATCCACAAAATAATGTGGCAGTTTTCAAGATAACAGACCAATGCTAAACTCCTGAAAACCAGAATATCAATTTTATGAAAAAAAAGATATTTTTGTTTTTTATTTTTCTAAAATATTATTTTTATTTTATTTTCAAATCAATGTTAATAGTTTTTAGAACTTGGAATGTATTTTTTCTTAGCTGAAGCAACCATATTGCTTTCATGTCTGTTTCATATGTAATTGACGGTCACTCCTATATTCAAAATGAGAAGAGGAAACATTTACATCTGTGCATAAAAGGCCCGGTTTTTAATGTCCCACACACGCAAAAAACAGGGGTTATGCAAGCAGCCGGGCCTTGCGCGTGCCACGTGCATTTTAAAGGGACTGTGTGTAACCCCTGTTACACGTATAAGAGCCAGGCCTCAGCAGAGGGGCGGGGAGGGGGCTGGGAGGGGCGGTCTGTGGCTCAGGGCAGGGCGGGGCTAGAGGTCCCCAGTACAGCGGCGATTTGTTGCTGTGCCGGGGGATCGTGTGCGGTGCACGCAACTTCCTACAGCTCCTTTGCAGGAGCAAAAGGTAAAAAAAAAAATTGTAGCTAGGGTAGGGATAGGAGGTGGGTAGGATAGGGGAATGGGAAGTTCCCTCCCAGTCTGCTCCATAATTGGAATGGACTGGGAGAGAACTGGGGAAGCCGGACATTTCATCACCGCACAATTTTTGCCTATGTCTTGCCCCCCCTTGCATGCGCTGCCTGCAATTTTATAACATGCGTGCACCGGCGTGCACATGTTATAAAATTGCGTATCCATTTTTAAAATCTACCTCAAAGTGAATGGGTTAACGCCTCAGACATGCTGTATGTTCACCACATATTTTGCACTTAACTTTTTATTATACTGGCACTATATACTTCTTCTTCACTATTCATTACAAGTTCTTGCTAGGAGATTGATAATGGTCTCTTTATACTCTGCCAGGAAAAAGACAATCAGGGCTCTTGTTTTACTGATTGATTTTCCTGACCTTTTTCCTGTACTATGAATGGCACATTTTTTTTTGTTTCGTGGGGCCTGATGATGTTCATCCCAGGATACTGAGGGAACTCAGAGATGTGCTGGTGGGTCCGCTGTGTGACCTGTTCAATAGATCCCTAGAAACGGGAGTGGTGCCGAGTGATTGGAGAAGAGCGGTGGTGGTCCCGCTTCACAAGAGTGGAACAGAAAAGAGGCTGGTAACTACAGACTGGTCAGCCTCACCTCAGTGGTGGGAAAAATAATGGAGTCACTGTTGAAAGAAAGAATAGTGAACTATCTACAGTCGGGAGAATTGCTGGACCAGAGGCAGCATGGATTCACCAGGGGAAGATCCTGTCAGACAAATCTGATTGACTTTTTTGACTGGGTAACCAAGGAATTGGATCAAGGAAGAGCACTCGATGTCATCTACTTGGATTTCAGCAAGGCTTTTGATACGGTCCCGCACAGGAGACTGGTGAATAAAATAAGAAGCTTAGAAGTGAGTGCCGAGGTGGTGGCCTGGATTGCATACTGGTTGACAGACAGAAAACAACGTGTGATGGTAAATGGAACTTACTCTGAAGAGAGAGCGGTGTTAAGCGGAGTGCCGCAGGGATCGGTGTTGGGACCAGTCCTGTTCAATATCTTTGTGAGCGACATTGCAGACAGGATAGAAGGTAAGGTTTGTCTTTTTGTGGATGACACAAAGATCTGCAACAGAGTGGACATGCCGGAAGGAGTGGAGAGAATGAGACGGGATTTAAGGAAGCTGGAAGAGTGGTCGAAGATATGGCAGCTGAGATTCAATGCCAAGTAGTGCAGAGTCATGCATATGGGGTGTGGAAATCCAAAAGAAATGTATTTGATGGGGGGAGAAAGGCTGATATGTACGGAGCAGGAGAGAGACCTTGGGGTGATAGTCTCTAATGATCTGAAGTCGGTGAAACAATGTGACAAGGTGATAGCTAAAGCCAGAAGAATGCTGGACTGCATAGAGATAGGAATATTGAGTAAGAAAAGGGAAGTGATAATCCCCTTACACAGGTCCTTGGTGAGGCCTCACCTGGAGTACTGTGTTCAGTTCTGGAGGCCGTATCTCCGAAGGGACAGACAGGATGGAGGTGGTCTAGAGAAGGGTGACCAAAAATGTGGAGGGTCTTCATAGAATGACTTATGAGGAGAGATTGGAGAATCTAAATATGTACACCCTGGAGGAAAGGAGGAGCAGGGATGATATGATTCAAACTTTCAGATACTTGAAAGGTTTTAATGATCCAAAGACAATGACAAACCTTTTCCATTGCAAAAAAATCAGCAGAACCAGGGGTCAGGATTCAAAACTCCAGGAAGAAAGACTCAGAACTAATGTCAGGAAGTATTTCTTCACAGAGAGGGTGGTGGATGCCTGGAATGCCCTTCCGGAGGAAGTGGTGAAGACCAAAACTGTGAAGGATTTCAAAGGGGCGTGGGATAAACACTGTGGATCCATAAAGTCTAGAGGAGGTGAATGAAGAGAAGAGGCACGGGGGAGGCTTGCTTGCGGGAATGACAGCTATTACCTGGAGATTAATATCCTTATTCAATAAACATACACACAGTTAATGCGACTCCAACATTGCTCTATGCTTCAAAGGCAAGAGGAAATGTGGGAAAAAAGGATTTGCATCCACAAAAAAGCAGGGGAGTAGCTTGCTTGTTACGGTGGTTACTACCCCAAACCAAATAAGCCTGATACTTCACTTGGAATACATATCCAGCATAGCTCTCTGCTTCAACGGTGGGGAGAATGAAGAGAAGATGATTTATATTCAGACAACAACCAACAAGGAATGAATTACATAGTCTGGGTAAACAAATAAGCATGGGTGTAGCTTGCTTGTTACAGCAGTTACTACCCTGAATCAATTAAGCCTGATACTCGACTTGGAATACATTTCCAGCGCAGCTCACTGCTTCGATGGCAGGAGGGAATGAAGTAAATAGGATTTATATTCAGACAACCAACAAGGACTGAATTGCACAGGCAGAGTAAACAAGCTTGGAAGTAGCTTGCTTATTACGGCAGTTACTACCCCAAACCAATTAGCTAGATATTTCACTTAGATTCAGCTCCAGCACTGCTGTCTGCATCGTTGGTGGGGGTGGAAGGGAATTGAAACAAAAAAGTTACAATAAGGGCCCTGACCTCAGCGGTCAGAGTAACAGATAAGTATGAAAAAAATAGGTGTGAAAGCTTGCTAGGCAGACTGGATGGGACGTTTGGTCTTCTTCTGCCATCACGTCTATGTTTCTATGTTTCTATATGTTAGGCAAATGGTCAGAACAAATCAAACTCCAGTTCCCTACGTTCTGCAGTGTGCATAGGTTTTTTTTTTTATCCCATCCTATGCTGAGTGTTGCTGCAGTTTCAGTGACTTCATTTTAACTCAAATCAAGGGGTAAACATTAGATGTAATTAAAATTCTGAGCCTTGCCTAGTCATATTCTAAACACAGGAATTACGAATTACCAGATTTTCCCAACTGAATTTTTCAGAAATTTATAGGGGAAGAGGGTCTTTTAAAACAAAGGGAAATACACTTCTACTATTTTTTGTTCATTGGTAAAGGAATGTTCAAAGTATGACTGAAAATTAAAAGCAAAAATATATGTACTGCACTAGAATGAAGACAGCTCATCTGGAGAACTAAAACAGTGGTTAATGGGTCTGCAATACATTTTATTTATGGAGATCTTATGCTTTCTTCTTTCTTCTGAAAAACGAGAAAACATGAATTTTGTGGAACTGAATAAATCAAATTCCCAAGAATTATGGGTAAAAAATAGGTTGATATTTATTATTCTTTTATCATGAACTACTTACCCAATAACGTAAAATACAGCAGTGAATTAGTGAGTTTGCATAAATAGCCTCTGCAGATAATGTTTGCATCAGCACCAACATAAGCTAGTTAAAATAGTTCAAATTTATACCGCTACTATATAGTATAGTAATATCTACATGGCTTCTGATTTTTTTATTTAAACTGATAGAATCTGATAAATCCCCCTCCCCCACCCTGATGTGAAAATTGGGTCTGGTTTTTTAAACAGATAATCAGATTGGGGGGAGTTGGAAAGTAGCTGCATTCTTCAGCTGCTGTATACTGTTAGGGATATGAGTGCTAGAGCTGTAGGGGGCCAGGCTATGGAGGATATGAGTGCTGGGATTGTAGGGGTACAGGCTGTGGGAGTTGTGAGTGCTTGGACAGTAATGGGCCCTAGGCTGCAGGGGATATGAGTGCTTGGGCAGGAAGATAGATGAGCTGTGGGGAATATGAGTATTGGGGCTGTGGGGGCCCAGACCATGGAGGATATGAGTACTAGGCTTCTACAGGAACTGAGCTGTGTGGGATCTGAGTGCTTGAAAAGTAGAGAGGCTAAGCATTGTGGTTTGTAAGTGCTGGGGCTGTGATACAAGCTAGATATATGTATTAACTGGGAAAAATATCAGCACTTGTGTCTATGTTGTGAAAACACTGATAAATACTTGATTTTGGAACCCTTAAAAAAAAACCTAATTAACTGGAAAATAAGCACTGAAATTTATAATTTATAAACATCTAAAATCAGAAGTCCTAGGTATATGGAACTAGGAGAAAGCCTGCAAGATCCTTCTCACGTCCACTTCCACCCCCATAAACATATACACTTTGCAAAAAATTGTTAATTTAAACCTTAGGGTTGCTAGGCAATTCACATTGCATTTGTATGAAATTTGTTGTAAAACAATCTAATTTAGAGTGCCATGCAAATGATAAAAATAATAATAATAATAATAATAATAACAAATACAGCTGTATTTTAGGATATTGATTAAATATGCCTCATGACAAATTCAGACATCTTCTTCATAATGTTCTAGAACTATAGATCTTGAAAATATACATATTAAATACTATTAAAGCACAGTACAAAGTGTATATCTCTTAAGTAAGTGTTCTGTTATTAGAAATACTTATGTACTTAGCCCATCTCAAGACTACTTACAACATGAAACCTTAACATGAGAAGACTGATTTATTTTAAGTAGGAGAGGAGAGGGAGCTCAGGAGTTATTAGAACAAGAGTGGAAACTCTAAGTATGTCTTCTTGTCCATTTGAATCTCCTTGCTTCCTCATTATTTGATCCTTATTTACATTGAAATTATTGGTTTTAACGTTTCTGTGCTCACTGCTTTGTATAGGGCAACTAGCAATTCCAGCTGCTATTCATAATCCACTATTGTTTGTTCAATATTAAACCATGTAGCATTCTTAGCAGCCTGTTGTGTTGTTATTTATTTATTTATAATTCTTTTATATCTCCTTTCCAATCTTATGGAGCTCTCCAAAGCAATGTATAACAAATAATAGTAAAAGAAAAGAAAATAGCAGCAAACACATAATAAATACATACACCCAACACTCACCCACATACACACAACCCACATCAGAACAAAAACAAAAAATCTTAACCCGAAATCCCAGAATAATCCTGGAATTAATTCAACTGAGTTTCAGAAAGAACCATTTTACAAAATGTGAGATAATTCATGCCTGATCTCAAAGAGAATCTTATTTCACAGGGTAGGAGCCCGTATGAAATAGACCCTGGTTCTAATCTGAATATAACAAACAAAATATGGCTTAGGTTCCCTCACATATTCAAACCACAAAAACAACCATGAGGAACAATTTTAATTCTATAGAAATTGTTTACTAGAAATCATATAGGGAATTAGTATCAGAGTTGAAAGTGCTCTTTTTAAAATCTAGTGCTTCTGCATGATACTGGTTGAAGCCCATTGTGGGCAAGAGCCTTGTGTTTTATAAATATATATCCAATACAAAACCTTGTGATATATTTGTGATTGTATGCACTTACTGAAAATTCATTGTAAATGATATTGACTAGAGATGTGAATCGGAACTGGAATCGGTTCGGATTCCGGTTCCGATTCACATGTGGGGTTTTTTCCATCGGGCCCGATCGCATTTTGTTTATCGGCTGCGCCCCAGCCGATAAACAAAAAACCCACCCCGACCCTTTAAAAGTAACCTCTTAGCTTCCCCCACCCTCCCGACCCCCCCAAAAACCTTTTACAGGTACCTGGTGGTCCAGTGGGGGTCCCGGGAGCGATCTCCCGTGATCTCCTGCTCAGGGCGGTCCTCCCGCTCCCGGGCCGTCGGCTGCCACTAATCAAAATTGCGCCGATGGCCCTTTGCCCTTACCATGTGACAGGGTATCCATGCCATTGGCTGGATCCTGTCACATGGTAGGAGCACTGGATGGCCGGCGCCATCTTGTGCTCCTACCATGTGACAGGGGCTGACCAATGGCACCGGTAGCCCCTGAGACATAACAAGGGCAAAGGCTATCGGTGCCATTTTGAATACTGGCAGCCGACGGTCCGAGTGCAGGAGGTTGCTCCCGGACCCCGCTGGACTTTTGGCAAGTGTTGTGGGGGTCAGGAGGGTCCCCCAAGACTTGCCAAAAGCCCCTGGTGGTTCAGCGGGGGTCCTGGAGCGATCTCCTGCACTCAGGCCATCGGCTGCCAGTAATCAAAATGGCGCCGATAGCCTTTGCCCTTACTATGTCACAGGGGCTACCGGTGCCATTGGTCAGCCCCTGTCACATGGTAGGAGTACAAGATGGCGCCGGCCATCCAGTGCTCCTACCATGTGACAGGATCCGGCCAATGGCACGGATACCCTGTCACATGGTAAGGGCAAAGGGCCATCGGCGCCATTTTGATTAGTGGCAGCCGACGGCCCAGGAGCCGGAGGACGGCCCGGAGCGGGAGATCATGGGAGATCGCTCCCGGGACCCCCACTGGACTACCAGGTACCTGTAAAAAGGTTTTGGGGGGGGGTGTTGGGAGGGTGGGGGAAGCTAAGGGGTTACTTTTAAAGGGTCGGGGTGGGTTTAGGGGTTATTTTTGTGTGCTGTTTTTCCCACCCTCCCCCAAAACGATAAGGGAACCCCCACAATCAATATTGTGGGGTTTTCCTATCGTTTTGGGGAAGCCCCCGATTTCTGACGATTTTGAAAATATTGACGATATTTTCAATCGTCCGAAGCCCGATTCACATCCCTAATATTGACCAGTAAATAGTTTGCCACACATTATTTCTTTGTTATAAGCATAACCATAGAAGAAGTTCATCTAAGACATGCCAACACTATTTAGCAGCAGCATTTTGGACTACTTGTGGTCTATATGTGAGCTGCTGTGGAAAGCCCACACAGGCAATTATTGTAGTCCAACTGGAACACAACCGACAAACTACCATTTTAAAACAATTTAGATCAAAGAAAGAGCAAAGCTTATTAACAAACTACAACTTCAAAATATCCAACAGGATTACCCTGGAGATGTGAGTTTAAAAACAAATCTTTGACTTTAGAAAAAAAAAAGATTTTTTAGCATCTCTGTTATAACTGACTCAACTATGAGAGACAGTGGGACAATATGCAGACCTATTCTAAGGATCTCCATTTTAGAAGGGTTTTAAATTAATTTACTCTGCAAAAACCAATCAGCAATGATGGATACATTGCTGCTTTGCTCCAATAGCATAAGTAACACCATTTTTCATAGGGACAATAAGCTAGATGTCATCTGCATACAAATGGCCATGCAGGTTGAGTGAGTAGAGCAGTGTTCCTAATTGCATCATAAAGATATTAAACAACAAAGGGAACAGTGAGAGCCCCTGAAGAACACCACACATATTTGTTGAAATGAGAGCAGAAATCTCTTTAACACATATTTGAACATATCTATCCACTGTATCATCTCTTGTAAGCCATAAAAATTTACAATAGACCAACAGAATAGAATAGTACATTAGATCTAATACTGAGGAAAAATCCAAAAATACAAACAATATCTCCTCTCCTCTATCCACTTTATATACAATATTTTCATTTCTGAATCTAATATGGTTTCAGTACTATGACTGAAATGGAACCAGGTTCCATCCTATTTTCCTCCAGATAAGATATTAATTTAATGGCTATGACTTTATCTAAAATCTTTGCTAAAAATGAAATGCTGACCAATGGGAGATAGTTATTGTTGTTTGAGACATCAAGTGTGAACTTCTTTAATATTGGGTTTACTACTGAACTGCAGAAACATGGAGGAATAAAATCCTCTGCTAAGGAGCCACTGAATATCTACAAAATGTAGTCAAGCAAGGGATCTGGTAGTGCGTAATTACCCTAGATGGACACAGATATACTATGCAATCAGTAGTCCTTTACTGAGCTAGTATCTGCTTAAACTCAGGCAATTTAACTTTCTAAATATCTCCATCCATTGAAATTCATCCTTCACATGAGAGACTTCCCACCTCACTCCCAAAACTGATATTTGATTGCCAAGCTTTTTTCACTCCAGATCTAAACTTAGGACCTGATTTACTAAGCCTTTTCCTCGATTCTGTGTCTATGGGAAAAATACTTTGTAAATGAGGCCCTTAGCTTGGCAATTGTCTCTCCAAAATGAGCAGCAAAGCTGACACTGTCCAGTACTGTTGAGCTATCAGTTGCTGTAACCACTATTTTCCTAATAATCTATTAATAACAGTCATACATATAAAGTAACATAGTAATGAGGGCACAAAAGGACCAAATGGTCCATCCAGTCTGCCCACCAAGCTTCTTATGGTAGTAACTGTTGCTCTGTGCAGGTTATCCCCATGTTACTGTTAAGGGTATTAACTGCCGCTCCTTGCAGTTATCAGCAAGCCTTATGATAACCCATAAAAAATTCCTGCTAGCAACATTTTTACTGCTTGGTGAGCCTTCTTGAAAATGTAGTCCATGCTACTTGACATGTTTTGCTTATTGTCATAGAAGCAATCCTGTGCTTTTTACCCTTATGTCTGCGTATCAGTACCCCAGACCCTAAAAGTCAGGCCTGTGATGGTTGTCGTCTGAATCCAATTCCCTTTTCCCCCCATCCCAACCATTGAAGTGGAGAGCAATGTTGGCGTTGTATCAAATGCATTAAGGATTATTGATTTGGGGTTATAATCCCCATGCCTTCTGTTAAAAGTAGTAACTGCCACTTCGTGTTGGTTACCTCCATGATTATCAGTATCCCAGACCATAAAAGTCAGGGCACTCATTGTTGCTGTCTGAATCCAATTCCCCTTTTCTCCCCCTGCCATTGAAGCAATGTTGTATTTGCATTAAAAGATTCAAAGTTTATTGGTTAAGGGTGGTAATCTCCATGCCTTCTTGTAAGAGTAGTAACTGCCACACCAGCAATTTACTCCCATGCATTCATTTCTGTCCTCTAGCCTTTAGGGATCCACAGTGTTTATCCCATGCCCCTTTGAATTCTTTGACAGTTTTGTCTTCACCACCTCTTTCGAAGGGCACTCCAGGCATCCACCACCCTCTCCATGAAGATATATTTCCTGACATTGGATCTAAAGCGTCCCCTCTGGAGTTTCAATTCATCATCACTAGTTCTAACATAGAAACATAGACACATAGAAATGATGGCAGAAGAAGACCAAATGGCCCATCCAGTCTGCCCAGCAAGCTTTCACACATTTTTTTTTCATACTTTTCTGTTACTCTTGTCCATTTAAATAACCTTTTTGGTTCTATTTCCCTTCCTCCCCCACCATCATAGATAGCAGTGCTGGAGCTGCATCTGAGTGAAGTATCCAGCTAATTGGTTTGGGGTAGTAACTGCTGTAATAAGCCAGCTTCTCCCACGTTTGTTTATCCAGCCTGTTGGTTGTTTGAATATAAATCCTCTTTTCATTCCCCCTGCCGTTGAAGCAGTGAGCTGCGCTGGATATGTATGCTAAGTGAAGTATCAGGCTTGATTTAGGGCAGTAACCGCCGTAACAAGCAAGCTACACCCATGCTTATTTGTTTTACCCAAACTATGTAGTTCAGTCCTTGTTGGTAGATGTCTGAATATAAAACATCTTTTCTTCATTCCCTCTGCCGTTGAAGCAGAGAGCTATGCTGGATAAGCATTGAAAGTGAAGTATCAGGCATTTTTGGTTTGGGGTAGTAACCGCCATAACAAGCAAGCTACTCCCCTGCTTTTATGTGGATGCAAATCCTTTTTTCCACATTTCCTCTTGCCGTTGAAGCATAGAGCAATGTTGGAGTCGCATTAACTGTGTTTTTGTTTATTGAATAAGGATATTCATCTCCAGGTAGTAGCCGTCATTCCTGCAAGCCACCCCCATGCCTCTTCTCTTCATTCACATCCTCTAGACTTTATTGATCCCACACCCCTTTGAAATCCTTCACAGTTTTGGTCTTCACCACTTCCTCCGGAAGGGCATTCCAGGCATCCACTTCCCTCTCTGTGAAGAAATACTTCCTGACATTGGTTCTGAGTCTTCCTCCCTGGAGTTTTAAATTGTGACCCCTGGTTCTGCTGATTTTTTTGCAACGGAAAAGGTTTGTCGTTGTCTTTGGATCATTAAAACCTTTCAAGTATCTGAAAGTCTGTATCATATCTCCCCTGCTCCTCCTTTCCTCCAGGGTGTACAAATTTAGATTCTTCAATCTCTCCTCATAAGTCATTTGATGAAGACCCTCCACCTTTTTGGTTGCCCTTCTCTGGACCGCCTCCATCCTGTCTCTGTCCCTTCGGAGATACGGTCTCCAGAACTGAACACAGTACTCCAGGTGAGGCCTCACCAAGGACCTGTATAAGGGCATTATCACCTTCTTTCTCTTATAGGTTATTCCTCTGTCTATGCAGCTGGCATTCTTCTGGCTTTAGCTATCCCCTTGTTACTTTGCTTTGCCACCTTCAGATCGCCAGATACTATTACCCCAAGATCCCTCTCTTGGTCCATGAACATTACTATTTTATCCCTATTGCATACATCTCTTTTGGATTACCATATGCCAGCTACATGACTTTGCACTTCTTGGCATGGAATTTCAGCTGCCAAATCTTTGACCACTCTTCAAGCTTTCTTAAATCACTTTTCATTCTCTTTTCTCATACTGGCAACAGCATGGGAACTCTTTTGATCTCAGTCTTGGATTTTATTCTTCATAATCTTGATCAGAAATGTGCTGTTATTGTTAATATTCTTGATATTTCAATTGCTTTTGCCTCAGTTTTACATTCTATTTTATTGCAGTGTTTAATTGATATAGGGATTGGTGAAACAGTTCTTGGTTGGGTTTTTTTTTTATCATTTTTAGGGGGTCGTTACCAAAAGATTTGTTTGGGTCAGGATTTCTCTCATTAGTTTCCAATTCTCTCTGCGGTTCTCCTCCTGACGTTTGGCCTCATTATATAATATTTGTATGCATCCATTATGTTTTAAATTACAGAAATTGGGGATTGTTTTTAAAATGTATGCTGATGATATTCATCTTTGTTTCCTGTCTCATTGGGTTTGCCTGAGATCCTTGCTCAAGTCCATCAGACTTTAGAGCGATAATGGCTTTCTACTGAATCTGGAAAAAACAGAAGCTGTTTTGATGTTTTGTGTTCCATCTGCAACCCCTATATCCCCTTTACTTATTGATAGGGTTTCTATTTCTTTTTTAGATGCTACTTGGAACTTAGGATTTCAGTTTGGTTCTGCTTTTAAATTTAATGTACAGCTGAGATATGTGGTAAAGAAAGAGTTCTTTAAATTATGAAAATTGCAGCATTTAAAATACATTTTAGCAATGATTTTAGAGCTATGGTGCAAGCCTTTGAACTATCAATGATTGAGCTGCTGCTCTTCTTGTTGCAGATCTTAGTATCATCTGCAAATAGACAAACTTTACCTTCTATCCCTTCTGCAATGTCACTCACAAAGATATTGACAGAACCTGTCCCTGCAGCACTCCACTTAACACAGTTGTCTCTTCAGAGTATGATCCATTTACCATTACATGCTGTTTCCTATCAGTCAACTAGTTTGTAATCCACTCCATCACCTTGGTGTTCACTCCCAAGTTTCTCATTTTATTCACAAGCCTCCTATGCAGGACCATATCAAAAGCTCTGCTGAAATCCAAGTAGATCACATCAAGCATTCTTCCTTGATCCAATTCTCTAGTCACACAATCAAAACAATTAGTAAGATTTGTCTGACAGGACCTTCCTCTGGTTAATCCATGCTGCCTGAGGTCCAGCAATCCACCTGAATGTAGATAGTTCACTTTCTTTTCCATCTGTAGAGACTTCATTAATTTCCCCACCACCAGCCTATAGTTTCCAGCTCTTGTAAAATGGGGCCATAACCGCTCTTCTCCAAACCCTGGACACCATTCCCATTTTTAGAGATCATTTGAACAGGTCCTTCAGTGGACCCACCAGTACAACGTTTGAGCTCCCTCAGTAACCTTGGATGTATCTCATCTGGCCCCATGGCCTTGTCCACTTTCAATTTGCCTAGCTCTTCCCATATATCCTCTTCTGTATCCCCTTCCCATATATCCTCTTCTGTATATATCCTACCCCATCCCCACCTATGGTCTTGTCAATCAGCAACATTCCTTCTCCAGGATCTTCTTTAGTGAGCACCAAACTGAAGTAGTTTAATATTTTCACCATTTCTTTGTCTTTCTCCACTCAATGCTCCTTGTCACCTTTCAATTTCACTATACTACTTCTGGACTCCTTTATTTCTCTGATATATCTGATAAAAGTTTTGTCACCTCACTTTACCTCTTTGGCAATCCTTTCTTCCACTTGACCTTTTTCTTTCTTTCTTTCTTTGTTTCTTTCTTTCTTCATCTCCCTCAGTTTTAACAGATATTATTCCCTTTGTACCCTTTTTGGGAGTGGTTATACTTCTTGAATGCTGTTCTTTTTTCCTTTATGTTTTCAGCCACCTCCATTGAGAACCAGATCAGGATCCTTTTCCTCTTATTCTTTTTTACTTTTCTAACATATAGATTTGTTGCCTTTGTAAATAGCTCCTTTTAATTTTGCCCATTTTTTCCAACTCACCCATTTTCTTTCAGTCTTCCAGTTCTTCCTCCAGATATATCCCCATTTTGACTTCTCTGTATCCTATTTGCGATATTGAGTCATACTGTCTGATGATCACTGGTGCTCGGGTCAGATCTTATCTGAACATTATTTAACATTTTTTTCTATACCGACCTTCATGGTTAAAATACCATATCAGGGCGTTAGATACATTATCACCATTAAAACACTAGATTGAGTATCACATGCACCCTTGTGGGTTCCATTACCATTTATCTGAGCACAGCCCCTTGAAGGGCATCCACTATCTCTCTACTTCTTTTAGATTCCAATCCACATCTGGCTGATAAAAATCTCCAACAATTAACACTTGTCCCTTCTTTCCCACCTTTTGGATGTCTTCAATCAGATCTCTGTCCATTTATTCTGTTTGAGTGGGTGGCCTAGATTATACCAGTAAATATGGAAACACAATCTTTTTTTTTTTTTTTTTCAACCCCCATGTCCCTAGCAATTCAGTTGCTTGGATATAGTTTTTGATATAAAGAGCTACTCCTCCTCTTTTCTGTCCTCTCTGTCCTTCCTTAACAATTTATAGCCTAGATTGGCTGTCCTCTGGAATTGGAGTTTTCATATGTAATTGAATCACTGAAAAATTTCCTTTTAGCTTTTGTAGTTAGCCACCTAATACTGGTGAGCCATCTTTCACCAGCCAACCTTACTGGCTGGAGTACAATGTTAAGACTAATTCATTCAACCTCAGACATAGGGGCCTGTGTATGAAGCATTTTCTCACATAGATGTAAATTAGAAAACCCCTTTAGTACATGAAGCCCATAGTATAAGTTGTGTCCTTATTTTAATTATGTCACATGATGTAATTATTTCCAGATAGTTTCTTTTTAAACGATACCATTCAAAGATACTTATCATATTACTATGTTTTCATTCTCTATTTTATTTTTTTTACTACTAACATTATTTTTCAAGTATGCATATTGGTATGACATGCTGTAAATATTATAGTCTGTTATTTCCTTGCAAACCCATTTTAGTAGAAATTTAGCTACAATACTTTTGCATAAAGAACAAACTGGTGAAGCATAGGGACGTGTGTCTTCCAGAACTAGGGACACAGTATCCATCTGTTTCAACAGATTTATAGATTTTAAAAAAGCCCAATGGCAAAACAATTATGAAAAAAAAACAAGCCCACTTTATTGCATAGCATGCAATGGCTTATCTCAATATTTCATGTTTTGATACCTAGGAACCTTATAGATCCAATTTAAAATGAAAACTATGCCTACTATGAAATTAATGACAATCTTCTGCTACTTATTATAAACACAGAAAGATTCATTTTATGATATTTTTATGATCATAAGACTACAAAATGGGATATTTGAAAAAGAAGAAAAATATATTGAGGTTCAGATAAAAAATTAAATAAAGAAAAAATGTTCTGACATAAAGAAAACAGACTTCAAGACAAGAAGAAAAGAAATTACAGCAATGAAGCATTGAAGAAACTATAAACAAAGGGGGCAATGTTTAAACCTAGGTACAAAGTCCATGGATACTTTATATCTGAGGACCTTGTACCTAATTTTCAAAGGAAGAAACAAACATTCCCTTGGAAAACTGCCACATATGGAAAGCCATGCTTAGTTTTAGCTAGATTGAGAAGCCAATGTATCAACTGGTGAGATTTCTCTTGGGTTAGTGGCCTCCTTTGCATGGAAGTTTTCAATGCATGATAGAAAATTTCCATGGGAATCTGAGCTCTGGGGCCAGCCAAAAAAAGATTACTACCCTTTAGTGAAATGTGGTAAGCTAAGCCTTATTCAATTTTTGTATCACAACATTTTATTACTTATGAATTTCAATAAACTTTCACGTGAAACAAAATATGCACAAAAGTTTGCTATCTGTGAAGTGACAGACTTGCAAATCCTACCTAATAAACGAAGCTTGACCGACGTGCCGCAAATGCGCAGTAGAGAGCAGCTCTACTGCGCATGTGCGGGCGAGCACGTCGGTCTTAGGCAGCGTCAAAAAAAAACAAAACATGGCGGCGGCGGTGGTAGCGGCAGTGGTAGCGGGCGGCGGTAGCGGCGGCGGGCGGCAGCGGGCGGTAGCGGCAGCGGGCAGTAGCGGCGGCGGCAGCGGTAGCAGCAGCGGGCGGTGGTAGCGGCGGCAGCGGGCGGCGGCGGTAGCGGTAGCGGCAGCGGGCGGCGGTAGCAGCGGCGGTGGAGGTAGCGGGCGGCGGCGGTAGCGGGCGGCGGTAGCGGTAGCAGTAGCGGGCGGCGCGGCAGCGGTAGCAGAAGCGGGCGGCGGCGGCGGTAGCGGCAGCGGCGGCGGTAGCGGCAGGTAGCGGTAGCGGGCGGTGGCAGCGGCCAGGAGAGAGGGAGGGACGGACTGAGAGGGAGGGACTGAGTGAGAGAGTGGGAGGGATTGAGTGAGGGGGAGGGATTGAGTGAGGGGGAGGGGCTGGGGGGGAGGGACTGAGTGAGGGGAGAGTGAGAATGAGGGAGAGGTGAGAGTCAGGGCCGCAGCGGCGAAGACGGGCGGCAGCAGTGAGGGAGGAGAGACAGAGGGAGGGACTGAGTGAGAGGGGAGGAGAGAGAGGGAGAGGGAGAGGGAGTGGGACTGAGTGAGAGGGAGGGAGTGGGAGTGTGAGAGGGGGGAGGGAGGGAGTGGGACTGAGTGAGAGGGAGAGGGAGAGGGGGGACTGAGTGAGGGGGGGAGGGAGTGAGTGGGACTGAGTGGTGGGGGGAGGGACTGAGTGGTGGGGGGAGGGAGTGAGTGGGACTGAGGGAGGGAGTGGGACTGAGGGAGGGAGTGGGACTGAGAGAGAGGGAGGGAGGGAGGGAGTGGGACTGAGTGAGAGGGATAGATGAGGGAGGGAGAGAGGGGGGAGGGAGTGAGTGAGACTGAGTGGGAGGGAGGGACTGAGTGGGAGGAGAGGGAGGGTGGGGAGGAGTGGGTGAGTGTGAGGGAGGGAGGTAGGGGGTGGTGAAGAGTGAGGGGAGAGAGAATGAGGGGGAGGTGAGAGACAGAGGGATGTAGCCCGTTTTAACGGGCTTAACGGCTTGTTTTTACATAAACGGGACTTTGTGCAGAAAAAAAACATGAAAACCCAGAGATTTCTGCATTTTTGCATATCTCAGGGCATTTCTGTACATTTTTCTGAACAAAGCCTCACTTATGAAAATGTTCACAGGTTAGTACATCAGCCCTTTAGAGAGGACAATTTTCATAAAGAAATTTACCAGATAAAATCATTCTTAATCTGAGCAAATGGCTTTGAAAATTGACCTCAAAAAGACAAATTAAATATTCACCTAAAGACTTTCAGTTGCTCATTCTGTAAGCTACTGCTGTCCCTGGAAGTACAACAGTGGATATTTCTATCATTGAATCAAGGAATGTTTGGTGGCAGTGCATAAAGTAGCAGTATATTTTAAAATTTTCTCTATTTTGTACTGTTTCTAAACATTTGGCATGTTGCTACATACTTTTGAAAAGAAATGTCTTTAATTTTAAGAAAACAACTTTAATATAATTTAGAGAATTACTTTCTTAAGGAAGTATCGTATAAATCCATCCAAGGACATCTTTCTTCCCTGTATACATTTTTAATGGACTCTACCTGAAATAGAGAGTTTTAATAGCAAGACCTTGAGTCTGATGCCAAACCTAGAAATTTCTGTTTTATCCAGTGTTTACTACACCAGACAGCATCAGTCACATCTCTCTGAATGCAATGTATAAAACCTTGAAAAGATGAAAGAACAATCAATGTATGCCAAGAGTTTATCAACTGATTTAAGACAGCAACTCTGCTTCAATATGAGATAGCAGGAAATAAGGAGGCATTTTTCATGTTTCTATTCAGTTTTGTCCTCCAGAATTTTCCTGTTCTTATTTTGATACTTTAGTTCACCAAGATGGACACTAAGGATTTTTAACTCAGTCTGACATGGAAAATACAATTTTAGTGGGCAATTTAAAAAACTTATTTACCCAGGTTAAGATCATAAGAAATTGTCATACTGGGCCAGACCAAGGGGCCACCAATCACAGCATCTCAATGGGCAAAGCAGGCTACAAGTACCTGGCAAGTACCCAAACACTAAGAAGATCCCATGCTACTGATGCCAGTAATAGCAGAGACTATTCCCTAGGGATGTGAATCGTTTTTTGACGATTTAAAATATCGTCCGATATATTTTAAATCGTCAAAAATCTTTAGGGCCACGATACAATACCAATTCCCCCGATTTATCGTCAAAAAATCGTAAATCGGGGGAAGGTGGAGGGCACGAAAACCGGCACACTAAAACCCCCTAAAACCCACCCCCGACCCTTTAAATTAAATCCCCCACCCTCCCGAACCCCCCCCCAAATGCCTTAAATTACCTGGGGGTCCAGCGGCGGTCCGGAACGGCAGCGGTCCGGAACGGCCTCCTGCAATTGAATTGTGTTGTCTTCAGCCGGCGCCATTTTTCAAAATGGCGGCGCAAAATGGCGGCGGCCATAGACCAACACGATTCGACTGCAGGAGGTCGTTCCGGACCCCCGCTGGACTTTTGGCAAGTCTTGTGGGGGTCAGGAGGCCCCCCAAAGCTGGCCAAAAGTCCCTGGGGGTCCAGCGGGGGTCCGGAAAACGATCTCCTGCCGCGAATCGTTTTCCGTACGGAAAATGGCGCCGGCAGGAGATCGACTGCAGGAGGTCATTCAGCGGTGGTCCGGAACCCCCGCTGAACGACCTCCTGCAGTCGATCTCCTGCCGGCGCCATTTTCCGTACGGAAAACGATTCGCGGCAGGAGATCGTTTTCCGGACCCCCAGGGACCCCCAGGGACTTTTGACCAGCTTGGGGGGGGGCCTCCTGACCCCCACAAGACTTGCCAAAAGTCCAGCGGGGGTCCGGAACGACCTCCTGCAGTCGAATCGTGTTGGTCTATGGCCGCCGCCATTTTGCGCCGCCATTTTGAAAAATGGCGCCGGCTGAAGACAACACAATTCAATTGCAGGAGGCCGTTCCGGACCGCTGCCGTTCCGGACGGCCGCTGGACCCCCAGGTAATTTAAGGCATTTGGGGGGGGGGGTTCGGGAGGGTGGGGGATTTAATTTAAAGGGTCGGTGGTGGGTTTTAGGGGGTTTTAGTGTGCCGGCTCACGATTTTCACGATACTTCAAACACCCAAACGGCAACAATACGATTCCCTCCCCCTCCCAGCCAAAATCGATCGTTAAGACGATCGAGGACACGATTCACATCTCTACTATTCCCTAAGTCAACTTCAATAATAGCAGTTAATGGACATCTCCTCCAAGAATATATCTAAACCATTTTTAAACCCAGCTATAGTAACTGCACTAACCATATCCTCTGGCAACAAATTCCAGAGCTTAATTGTGTATTGAGTGAAAAATAATTTTCCCCAATTAGCTTTAAATGTGCTACTTGCTAACTTCATGGTGTGCCCCCTATTCCTTCTGTTATCTGAAAGATTAAATAACCTATTCACATCTACCCATTTTAGACCTCATTATTTTAAAGACATTTATCATATCCCCCCTCAGCCATCTCTTCTCTATTGAACAGCCCTAACCTCTTTAGCCTTTCCTCATAGGGTAGCTGTTCCATCCCCTTTATCATTTTGGTTGCCCTTCTCTGTACCTTCTCCAGTGTAACTATATCTTTCTTGAGATGCGGTGACCAGAATTGTACACAATACTCAAGGTGCGGTCTCACCATGGAGCGATACAGAGGCATTATGACATTTTCCATTTTATTCACCATTCCCTTCCTAATAATTCCTAACATTCTGTTTGCTTTTTTCACTGCTACAGTACACTGAGCCAACAATTTCAATGTATTATCTACTATGATTACTAGAACTTTTTCCTGGGTGGTCCTCCTAATATGGAAACTAACATTGTGTAACTACAGCATGGATTGGGTTATTTTTCCCTATATGCATCACCTTGCCCTTATCCACTTTAAGTTTCATCTGACATTTGGATGCCCAATCTTCCCGTTTCACAAGGTCCTCCTGCAATTTATTACATTCCACTTGTGATTTAACTATTCTGAATAATTTTGTATCATCTGCAATTTTGATAACCTCACTTGTCGTATTCCTTTCCATATCATTTATAAATATATTGATTATACCGGTCCAAGTATAGATCCATGAGGCACTCCACTATTTACCCTTTTCCACTTAGAAAATTGACTATTTAATCCTATTCTCTGTTTCCTGTCTTTAACCAGTTTTTAATCAATGAAAGGACACCTCCTATCCCTTGATGTTTTAGTTTTCTTAGAAGCCTCTCAAGAGGAACTTTGTCAAATGCCTTCTGAAAATCCAAATACATTACATCTAACAGTTCACCGGCTAAGATTTAAAGGGCCCACTGTGATAAATCCCCTGTGGAGCCTTCACAGACATCACTGCTTTCAGCCCTTATAAGGGCCTTGCTCCCGGCACTCCATGTCTTGGCAATCAGTTGTCTACCTCGTATAATGGGAGATATGTTCCATTACGACAGCTACAGACAAGACTGGTGGAAGTGGCATGAAGAGGAAGCAACTCATACCTAACAACATCAGTAAACCCTGGTGGATTGTTTGGGGTGGAGTAGGAAAATGCTGAGGTACGTGTGTTTGTTTGGTATGTGTTGTCCTCAGCTTTTGAACTTTCCTACTGAAGGGGAAAAGGCAATCTGCTTCAGCTCTGGAGAGCCACCTGAGCTGGGGAAGGGAAGGGCACTGCTGGGACTGTGATTGGATTAGACCCATGAAACCAGGCCAGGCTTCAGGGAACTTCACTCAAGGGCTTGGACATTGCAAGCAGTGGGGCTGCAACTGAACTTTGTTTTGGAGGGACTGTTGGGCCAGGACCGAGCGCGACATGAGGGCCGGAGTTTAAAAGCCTTTCTATTGTGGGCTGTGGCACCGAGACAGGGGAGGGCCAGCAGAACCTGGTTGTTTTTGTTTAAAGTCATAGTCAGACATCAGGAGACATTGGGATACTGCATCCAGGAACCGCTGGAAGAAGCTACAACAGTGGAACACCACCTGGTGAGCAGTTACTCTTGTTAGTAGTGAGTTACCACAGTCGCAGCTTGTCTTCAGCTTCAGCCTCTGCCACAGTTTTCCTTCAGCCTCCGCCATAGCCATAGTTTGTCTTCATCTCCTCATCACCAGAGATATTCTCCTAAGAACTGCCTGTCCCCAGAACCATGGGCTGAACCTGCAGGGAAAGGGGCTGGTAAAGGTGAAGTTTCATTTCCTCTCTGCTCTGTTTTTTGCCCCTAGGTGGTGAGGACATACTGGGCCCTCCCAGTAGGTGGCATCAACCTCACTTCAACACAAGAGTCCACAACCCCAACACTGGATTGAGGATATTTTTTTAAATGATTATCACAGTAGCCCATGGTGTATATTGTGTGAGATCTTCACAGGTGACAAATAATATGCGTTGCCTACATTTTAAAAGTCTGACGTGTGTACTTTCACTTTAATGTGCATTTTTTTTGTTTCATTCACATGTTTTAAGATAATATAATCAGACTTATGATTATAAATATGGCTTCAGTTTTATAAATTCTGAGCACTGGTGTTCAAGTTTAATAGTGCTTCACCTTCAATTTTATTTTTGAAATTTTTGCTCCGTGTAGGATAGTGGGGTTTTCTTTTTTTATTATATTGCAAACAGAAGAAATAGATAGAGATTTAATGGAGGATATTCACAAAATTTCTATGAAAGGAGAGATGCTATTACTAGGAGATTTCAAGCTGCTAGATATTGATTGGGGCTTTCCAACTCCTGAGTCTTCTAGAAGCAGGGAGATCTTGGATTCTCTGCAGGGACCCCTGTTCCCTAAATTGGTAATGGGGACAATGTTTCTGATGTTATAGTAGATGACCATCTGGGATCCATTTATTACTTGATGCAAATGGTGTGGTTCAATATTAGAGTGCAGATGGTAAAGGTTCATTCAAAGACAAGGTCCAAGACTCAAAAATACTAACTTTGTTAAAATGGAGGGGTACCTCAAGGAGTCTTAGCTAGACAGGAAAATCTAGGGGAAGTAAAAGAGCAGTGGCCAGCAAGGCAACTTTTGCCATGAGTGGAGTGCCTGGAGGGGCATGTAGCTGGATTTGAATCAGTAGTTTTCTTACCGATATGGGGTAAGTAGAAAGTGGGTAGTTGGATTAGGTAAGGTACTACATAAGGGGGTCACTGGGGGAGTGGCTAGCTATGATTGTGCATGTGGTCGCGGAGGGGGGGGGGGGGGGGCGCGCAAAGTGGCCAACATTTAGTGTTATATTAAATAGGTATGTATGGAGACTCTATTTTACATTCTATTAATAGCATGAATGAACATTTGTTGCCAATGTCATACTATGAAACAGAAATAATAGGCAAGATTTATAAGGAATGACTGAAGCCTATAGCCACAAGTAAAATAACAGTGTAAGGACGAGATGCTACTTACTTTTTCTGGGATAAGAAAATCGTTTCATGCTGATACCTACAGCAATGCTTCTCAAGCCAGTTCGTGAGGGATACCTACCTAGTCAGATTTTCAGGATACTCACAATTAATATGCATGAGACAGTTTGATATGCACTGCTGCATTTCTCTGCAATTCTATATGATGCATGTTCATTGTGAATATCCTGAAAACCTGACTGGCTTCGTGTGTCCCCAGTGACTGACTTGAGAAGGACTGATTTATAGGACTGCAAACCTATGGCTTCCATTTAGAAGGCATGGATTATGCTCAGTTGCATGGTTCTTGGTACTCCACATATTCCCACTGCATAGCAACTTGACTAGTGGCCTAGGGTATCATGGCCCTTCATGGAGGCTGCCTGTTCTGGTGTCAGCACACTACTTCTATGCACATTAATGGATTGTCAAGAGCAGCAATTCAATTCACATAGTAGTAGCATATATTGTCACATACCAGTATAGAGGTCACAATAACAGCTACAGAGCACACTTGATGTTTGCATCCTATTTCTTCCTATAGATGGACGACCTGAAGAAGGCCCAGTGGCTGCACTTCTGCAAAAGGAGGTTGGACCGGCTGCAAGCTCGGCAGGATAGGGCTAGAGGTAAGATCTTTATCTGGCCATCAGGGCCATATTCATAAGGTCCATATAGGTCCTCTTTCCATCACTGGTCATGCTATTGGCCTACTGCTGCACCCATCCATGTCTGCCTTCAGCTTCAAAAAACCATTGTTCACACAAACTACATCAAGAAATTTATCGGGGTCATAGGCAGCAGTGTAATGAGATGTTCATTAGAAGGTACCCTGGTGCCTAGCTGTGAACCCTTCAGACTGTTCCCAACCACTCCAACATTTATTCCCATGCAAATTAGAAGGGCCCTATCCTAGATAATTGTATACTTCCTCAAGGCCCAAAATGTCTACCTATGTTGACTACAACACATCACTATAAATCCTTTCACAGACTACTCTAAACCCATTGCACATGCAAGGCTGTATCAAACAATATCTTGTTGAAGGATTTTTATAGATGCTAAGGGATATTTCTATGAGTGAGCCACCACATATAGGCTGTGATAGCCCCATAGCTATGAGCTCTACCTTTTACTTACACCTGTCCCACGAAAAGAATGTTCTCTAACAGGATGTGAATATTCAACATTTAATTATTTTATTTATTTAGTGCTTTTTTTTATACCGGCATTCATGATACATAACATACCATGTCGGTTTACAAATAACATGGTGCACTATTATTATTCTTTTCACAGATGACACCACCTCATCACCAGAGGAGGAGGAATTGGGGAAGGAAGAGGAGGAGGAGCTGGAGTATAGGGAGATATCCCATGTTTAATCACTGAAAGCACCTAATATTAATCATAACAGCCAAAGAAGGATGCAGACAAGTATGCTGACAGGCAAAACACTGTCACAACTAAAGAAAATAAACTTTGCCCAGATGAGAACTTTAAACCAGAACTGAAGGATATTTATCAAGATCTTCCTGTCTGTAAGCTCCTATGTAAATAAAACTAAGGCAGACAATGCAGCAACTTAAGCTCATAAGAAGAAGTCACGGACTGGCCAAGGGAAGTCCAGACTTTGTTAAATGCTTTCTGGAAATCCAGATACACTATATCAACTGGCTTAACTTTACCCACATGTTTATTTATGCCCTCATAAAAATGTAGCAAATTTGTGAGGCAAGACTTCCTTTGGCTAAACCCATATTGGATTTGTCCCATTAAACTATGCTTACCTATATGTTCAGCAATTGTATTCTTTATGATAGTTTCTACCATTTTGCCCTATACAGACTTCAGACTTCAGACTCACTGGTCTATAATTTTCTGGATCATCCCTGGATCCCTTTTAAAAAAATTGGTGTTACATTGGCAACCATCTAGCCTTAAGGTAACATAGATGATGTAATTCATAGTTTTTCAAATCTCCAATAGCAGGTCCAAAATTTCATTTCTCAGTTCTTTCAGCACTCTGGGATGTATACATCTGGTTCAGGTGAATTGCTACTCTTTAGTTTGTCAATTTGCCCTGGTACATCTTCCAGGTTCACTGAGATTTGTTTCAGTTCCTCTGGATCATTATGTTTGAATATCATTTCTGGCATGGGTATATCTCTATATTTAACATAACATCAACATTTAGATTTCTCAAAGTTTAAATCAATTCTTAATTTTACTGGAATTCCAATTTCTTTATGTAATCCCTCCCTTATTTCTTGTATATTTCTTGTAGAAGTTTAATGGACCTTCATCACACCCTATGGTATATGGGCATTACTGCTCCATTTTTAACTCTAACTGGTCATCTTTAATCATTGGTCCAGACCCAGTCCTGTATTTAGGATTCTTTTTAGTTTTTTACTTGTATATCTTTTTTTCTTTTTTTTTGTTTTTCTAAAAAAACTTTTTGTCTAGCATCAAAAATGGAAATGCATTCAAATTCAAGTTACTTCCCTTAAGTAGATATCAGAGCTCAGTTCGACATGATCACGTTTCACATTCCGCTGCTTCAGGAACTTCACTGGTATCTAATTCGCGTTCCACTGCTTCAGGAGCTTCTCTGGTATCAAATGGTGTCACATATTTTATGGGATTATTCTCATAAGAACATAAGAGCATGCCATACTGGGTCAGACCAAGGGTCCATCAAGCCCAGCATCCTTTTTCCAACAGTGGCCAATCCAGGCCATAAGAACCTGGCAAGTACCCAAAAACTAAGTCTATTCCATGTTACCGTTGCTAGTAATAGCAGTGGCTATTTTCTAAATCAACTCAATTAATAACAAGACTTCTCCAAGAACTTCTCCAATCCTTTTTTAAACACAGCTATACTAACTGCACTAACCACATCCTCTGGCAACAAATTCCAGAGTTTAATTGTGCATTGAGTGAAAAAGAACTTTCTCCGATTAGTTTTAAATGTGCCACATGCTAACTTCATGGAGTGCCCCCTAGTCTTTCTATTATCTGAAAGAGTAAATAACCGATTCACATCTACCCGTTCTAGACCTCTCATGATTTAAACACCTCTATCATATCTCTCCTCAGCCATCTCTTCTCCAAGCTGAAAAGTCCTAACCTCTTCAGCCTTTCCTCATATTGGAGCTGTTCCATTCTCCTTATCATTTTGGTCACCCTTCTCTGTACCTTCTCCATCGCAATTATATCTTTTTTGAGATGTGGCGACCAGAATTGTACACAGTATTCAAGGTGCCGTCTCACCATGGAGCGATACAGAGTCATTATGACATGTTCCGTTTTATTCACTATTCCCTTTCTAATAATTCCCAACATTCTGTTTGATTTTTTGACTATCGCAGCACACTGAACCGATGATTTCAATGTGTTATCCACTACGACGCCTAGATTACTTTTCTGGGTGGTAGCACCTAATATGGAACCTAACATTGTGTAACTATAGCATGGGTTATTTTTCCCTTTTTGCAGCACCTTGCACTTATCCACATTAAATTTCATCTGCCATTTCTCTGAAAACAAAAGTAAAATCAAAATGGTCTCTTTTTGATACCTCTTCCACTATCCAAATCCAATCAATTATCAAAAAAAATGAACCCAGCATTTAAATTAAATTGCAGGGGCAAATAATTGTGTATACCGCAAAACTAACTTGACATGAGAACTTCTCCAGCAGTGTGATTTGGAAACCTGTGGCCAGTTTGATGGTTTTCTTTAATGACTTTATTGCACAAAAACTGCAACCATTGCATTCTGTCATAGACTGAGATGACACTATGATTTTGTTGCTCGCGTGCACCACATGATTTTTAACATTAGATCCCCTACTGTATGCAAACCGTACTGGATCATTGAAACTGGAATGCATTTTAGAATTCTCCAATGTTTATGAATAACACAGCTGATGTAGACAGACTTCATTGTATGTCTTAGGACTATGATCTGTCAATTAGATGTCTCCTCAGGTGTTCCCTTCAGGAATAAGTAATCCCTGTTCCCGTATAGTGCACGTCGATACGCTCTTTTCACATGGGGTTATGGGGTATCCCCTCTGTATGAACCATTCTGCCATTTTTTTGGCTTGATGTTTGAAATCTGATTTTTCTGTGCACAAGCGCCGCAGCCTCAAGAATTGGCCTACTGGTAGATTCTTTTTAAATGTATCTGGATGAAAGCTATCATAGCATAAAAGATTGTTCCTTTCGTTTTCCTTCTTATAAATGCTGGTATGTAATTTTGTGCTCTGTTTAATAATCAAGATATCTAAATACGCTATTTGCTTGCTGTGATAGTTGATGATGAACTTTAAACAGGAATCAAGAGAATTTATCCACGCAAAGAAATCAAGCAGGGCAGCTTTAGAGCCATTCCATATAATAAGTATATCTTCTATGTACCTTTTCCAGCAGATCATGTAGTGCTGCCATTGACAGTTCTGAATGAAAGTGAATTCCAAAGAGAACAAAAAAATATTTGTGACATCCGGTACCATCGCGGCACCCATTGCTGTGCCCCGAGTTTGGAGGAAAAAATTCCCCTCAAACATAAAGTAGTTTTTATTAAGAGCTAGTTGGAGTAGATCCACGACATATTGAGATGATGTACACTGTGGAGGAGGACGAGTCTCCAGTACATCAAACACCACCATGGCTGCTTGATCCTGCGGGATCACTGTGTACAGTGACTCTATGTCCATCATCACCAACAAACTATTTTCAGGTACTTCAAGTGTATCTAAATATTGCAGAATGCTGGAGCTGTGTTTGACATATGATGGTGTATTCAAGACGAAAGGTTGTAGTATTTTATCTAAAATATTGAAATTGGCTCTAATACTGAATCGTTAGCAGACACGATTAGACATCCCAGAGCGTTCTGTAAGGTTTTATGTACTTTTAGGACAATATACAGAACTGGTGTTCTCTGGTGTTTTTTAATCAGGAATCATTTTTCCATGTTTGTGAAGTATCCAAGCTCATGACCTTTTTCTACTAGCTTCTCAACCTTAAGTAGAGTTTCTTGCGCAGGATTTTCTATGAGGGGCTTGTAGAAACTGATGTTGAGTACTTGACGGAGAATTTCCTGCCGATAGTATTCACTGCTCATGACCACCACTGCACCAACTTTGTCGGTGGGCTTGATCACAATATCATTTCTATTCTGTAGTTGGTTGAATGCTGATTTTTCTGCCAAAGACATATTGTAAAAGACATGGTTCTTTGTTTGTTCAAATTTTTTTCACATCTCGTATGACCAGCTCTTGGAAGGTATTAGTCGTAGAATCGCCTGGAAGGGGGGGGGGATTCCAATTGGATTTAGGCCTTACTAATGAAGCATCTGGGGAGACTGGTGGACATCTAGACAAAAACATTTTCCTTTGTAGTTAACGTGTAAATTTAAAGCAGTCACATCGGAACTGAAAAGGATTGTGCATCTGTGTGGTTCAAAGTTTAGCCCTTTGATCAACACCTCTTCTTCAATCACTGATAATGGGCACCCTGAGATATTAATGACCACTGAGGTTTGATGAGATGAATTTATGGGGGAAATTGATTTGTTGCATATTGACTCGATGGAAATTGAGAATGGGTTCTTGATCTGTTCCACTCCCCTGTTTGATAGTTGTGGCTGGATCGACATCTGCCTAGGGAATACTGACCTCTGTGTATTGGTGGTCATTGATAGTCCCCCGATGGTGGTTCCTCATCACTACCAGAGAAATTATCAGATGAAAAAGTAAAAGTTACATGTTTAGGTTTTTTATTGTTACTAGTGGTTTGAGCTGGGTTTAGCCAAGCATAGATTGAACCCTTTTTGTAGTCGGCTTCATCCCTTTTGAATTTGTTTATTTTGGAAGCTTTAATCTCTGACTTGAATTTCTCCATGCTTTTCTTGAAATCTTGCAAACTTGTATCAAAGATGTCTAAGGCTACATCTATTTTTAAAGATTCCAGTATGGATTGTGTTTGTGTTTGAAGGTCGACTTCTATTTTTCATGCTTGATCTATTATCAACAGCATCAAGTCTATGGAACATTTGTTCAAAATGAATGACTACTTTTCTAGGAACTCTGGGTACTCAGTATAAAGCTTAGGTTCCTTAATTAAATGCAGACCTCTAGGGAAATAAGGGGAGGGATTTACATAAAGAAATTGGGATTCCAGTAAAATTAAGAATTGATTTAAACTTTGAGAAAACTAAATGTTGATGTTGTGTTAAATATATAATACTGGTCTCGTCAACCAAGAGAGGAGTATATTTTGATATGGGTATATCTCTTACATCTTTCTCAGTGAATGCTGAAGCAAATAATTAATTTAGTCTCTCTGCTATGGTTTTGTCATCTTAAGTTCTCCTTTTACCCCTTGATCATCTAATGGTCCAACTGACTCCTTCACTCACTTTTTACCTCAAATGTACTTGAAAACATTTTTATTATGAGTTTTGCTTCCATGGCAAGCTTCTTTTCAAATTCTCTCTTTGCTTTCCTTATCAATGCTCTGTATCTGACTTGCCAGTGCTTATGTTGTTTCCTGTTTTCTTCATGTGGATCCTTTTTCCATTTCATGAAGATGTTCTTTTAGATATTATAGCTTCTCTCACCTCACCTTTCAACCATGCATGTAGTCGTTTAGCTTCTTTCCATCTATTCTATTGCGTGGAATACATCTGTTTTGGACTTCCAAGATTTTTTTTAAACATCCATGCCTGAGCTAAATTCTTAACCTTTTCAGCTGCTCATTTCAGTTTTTCCTAACCATTCTCCTCATTTTATCATAGTAACCTTTTTGAAAGTTAAAATGCTATCATAGTAGATTTATTTTTTGTGTTCCCTCCAGTTATTAAGTCAAATTTGATAATATTGTAATTGCTATTGCCAAGTGGCTCCAACACTGTTACCTCTCACACTAAATAATGTGTTCCACTAAAGACTAGGTCTAAATAGTTTCCCCTCTTGTTGGTTCTTGTACCAACTGCTCCATGAAGCAGTCATTTATTTTATCCAGGAGCTTTACTTCTCTAGAATGTCCTGATATAACATTCACCCAGACAATTCTGGAGTAACTGAAATCACCCTTTATTACTGTGTTGCTGATTTTGTTAACTTCCCTAATTTCTTTTGACATTTCATTGTCTGTTAGTTCATTCTGGCTAGGTGGATGGAAATACATCTCTGTTACTATTTTATTCCCTTTTTCACCTGAATTTCTATCCATAAAGATTCAACATTGCATTTTGTTTCCTGCAGAACTTTTATCCTGTTTGACTCAATGCTCTCTTTAACATATAGTGCCACCACTACACCAATTTGATCCACCCTGTCATTTCAATATAATTTGTACCCTGGTTTCACAGTGTTCCATTGGTTTTCCTCCTTCCACCAGGTCTCTGAAATGCCAATTATATCTATTTCTTCATTCAATGCTATACACTCTAACTCTCCCATCTTATTTTTTAGACTGCTAGCATTTTTATATAGACATTTTAAAGCATGTTTCTTGTTTGTATTAACAAAAACCTTACTTATATAACATCTAACTTTGGCAATCCCATAGCATACTGGAAACATAGGGTATGCAGAATGGAAGGTGCCAATGTAACCCTGATATTTAAAAAGATCTCCGGGGTGATCTGGGAAACTATAGACCAGTGAGCTTGATTTTTGGTGCCTGGAAAAATCATAGAAATTGTTATAAAGAATAAAATAACAAAACATTTAGAAAGACATTGTTTAATGGCATACAGCCAGCATGGATATACCCAAGGGAAGTCTTGCCTTACAGATCTCCTACATTTTTTTGAAGGGGTGAATAAACATGTGGAAAAAGGTAAGCCAGTAGATGTGGTATTTTTGGATTTTTAGAAGGTGTTCAACATAGTCGGTCATGAGAGGCTTCTAAGAAAACTAAAAGTCATGAGACAGGAGGTGATCTCCTTTTGTGGATTGCAAACTGGTTAAAAGCCAGGAAAAAGGGAGTAGGATTAAATGGTCTGATTTCACAGTGGAAAAAGGTAAACAGTGGAGTGCCTCAGGGATCTGTACTTGGACTGGTGCTTTTTAATATATTTATAAATTATCTGGAAAGATGTACGATGAGTGAGGTGATCAAATTTGTGGATGACACAAAATTATGTAGAGTAGTTAATTCTCAAGTGGACTTTGACTGTGACTGTATCGCTCCATGGTGAGACCGCACCTTGAATACTGTGTACAATTCTGGTTGCCTCATCTCTCAAAAAAGATATAGTTGCGATGGAGAAGGTACAGAGAAGGGCAACCAAAATGATAAAGGGGATGGAACAGCTCCACTATGAGGAAAGGCTGAAGAGGTTAGGACTGTTCAGTTTGGAGAAGAGATGGCTGAGGGGGGATATGATAGAGGTCTTTAAGATTACGAGAGATCTTGAATGAGTAGATGTGAAATCAGTTATTTACACTTTTGAATAATAGTACTAGGGGCATTCCATGAAGTTAGCAAGTAGCACATTTAAGACTAATCAGAGAAAATTATTTTTCACTCAATGCACAATTAAACTCTGGAATTTATTGCCAGAGGATGTGGTTAGTGCAGTTAGTATAGATGAGTTCAAAAAAGGTTTGGATAACTTTTTGGAGAAGTCCATTAACTGCTATTAATCAAGTTTACTTAGGGAATAGCCACTGCTATTAATTGCATCAGTAGCATGGGATCTTAGTGTTTGGGTAATTGCCAGGTTCTTGTGGCCTGGTTTGTCCTCTGTTGGATACAGGATCTGGGCTTGATGGCCCCTTGGTCTGACCCTGCATGGCAATTTCTTATGTTCTTATGTTCTAAATTGCAGAAGGACCTTGTGAGACTGGAAGACTGGGCTTCCAAGTAGCAGATGAAATTTAATGTGGACAAGTGCAAGGTGATGCATATAGGAGTTACCACCCAAAAAATAGATCTAGGCATAGTAGTGGATATTACGTTTAAATTGCTGGCTTAGTGTGCTGTGGCAGTCAAAAAAGCAAACAGAATATTAGGAATTATTAAGAAGGGAATGACAAATAAAATGATGGATGTCATAATGCCTTTGTATCGCTCCATGGTGAGACTGCACTATGCAATTCTGGTTGCCACATCTCAAAAAAGATATAGTTGCATGGAGAAAGTGTAGAGAAGGGTGACCAAAATGATAAGAGGCATGGAACAGCTCCTCTATGAGGAAAGGCTAAAGAAGTTAAGGTTGTTCAGTTTGGATAAGAGATGACTGTGGGGGGATATGATAGAAGTCTACAATATCATGAAAGTACTTGAACAGGTTAATGTAAATTGGCTATATACTCGCTCAGATAATAGAAGAACTAGGGGGTACTCCATGATGTTAGCAAGTAGCTCATTTAAATCAAATTGAAGAAAATTCTTTTTCACTCAGCACACAATTAGGCTCTGGAATTTATTGCCAGAAGATGTGGTTATGGCAGTTAGTGTAACTGGGTTTAAGAAAGGTTTGGATAAGTTCCTAGAGGAAAAATCCATAAACTGCTATTAATTAATAAGCGATAGTAGCTTAAGATCTATTTAATGTTTGGGTATTTGCCAAGTACTTGTGACTTGGATTGACCACTGTTAGAGACAGGATGCTGGGCTTGATGGGCCCTTGGTCTGACTTAGTGTGACATATCTTATGTTCTTATATGCTTTTATATGACTCAAACATTGAAAGCTCCCAGCTGAGAGCAATCACTTACTCTACCACCACCTCTTCCATCTATACTAAATGCTAAGGACTAGCAGAATGACCTGATTGAAGGTGATCCTGAGAGCTTTCCTGAAGCCTGGGGGTTGATGTTAAGTATAATTGTCAGCAGCTCTTTCACATTTATTCAGATTAAATAGGGCAAAGGGATGGGAAGGAGCAGGAAAAGACTGGTATCTTTCAAGATGAGGTAGATCAGAAATAAAGATTTACACAGGACATATATACTAGGGAACAGATAAAATCCCAAAGGTTAGTCTATTAGCTGATTTGCAGATACAAAGGTTAAGAGTGAATCAGGATATGATATTCTTTATAATGTATGCATAAGTGAGCATTGTATGCTTTACCATCTTTGCTGTATGCTTGACTATGTGGGTCACCAGTATTGGAAAAAGAATGACATACGTGTGTAAATTAAACATAACTACATGCATTCAAATTAATTTATGCAATAATGTTATCCATTTTAACAATATACACATGTATGTTCTTTACTTAGTACTACTTAGGTATATGAATATGATATGATATGATATGAAATGATATGATATGTATGTTATATTATGCATTGACTTTCTGAAGTACCTCATCTCTGCTGTATGCTAGTTTTAGTTTAAGACTACTGAGGACCCTGTGTACGTGCTGGAATGCAGCCAAGCCTACATGCTGGAATGCAGCCAGCCAACACCCTAGACCCATTAACTGATTGGCCTGATACATTCTCAAATGAAATGGACTATAGTTATCTAGAAACAACATTCTGAATGTACTTTGATTGGTCAGTTAAGGAATATATAAAGTGTGGACCTATTGCTGGACGACTGAGTACCAAGGTATTCACACGATTGCTGTAAGCCTGATACTCCGAGGAACAAAATAATTTGTTCCTCCCCTTCTCTTGTCTTTGTTTCTGTCTTTCTTTAAATAAAAGTCTCAAGTTACTAACTGTTGCTGTGCTTCTTTAGAATCAACAGATATGATAGAGGTTTTTAAAATCATGAGAGGTCTAGAACGGGTTAATGTGAATCAGTTATTTACTCTTTCGGATAATAGAAAGACTAGGGGTCAGTCCATGAAGTTAGCATGTGGCACATTTAAAACTAATCGGAGAAAGTTATTTTTCACTCAACGCACAATTAAACTCTGGAATTTGTTGCCAGAGGATGTGATTAGTGCAGTTAGTGTAGCTGTGTTTAAAAAAGGATTGGAGAAGTTATTGGAGAAGTCCATTACCTGCTATTAATTAAGTTGACTTGGAAAATAGCCACTGCTATTACTAGCAACAATAGCATGGAATAGATTTAGTTTTTGGGTACTTGCCAGGTTCTTATGGCCTGGATTGGCCACTGTTGGTAACAGGATGCTGGGCTTGATGGACCCTTGGTCTGACCAAGTATGGTATGTTCTTATGTTTTTATGAAGCTACTATATGGCCACAACATTTTCCATTTACAGAATGGCTGAGAGGAAGGCAACCCTTCTTCGTAATCCCAACTTTGTCCCCTCAGTGGTGGAATTGCCCCCAATTCAGGAGAGAAAGGTCCTAAAGGAAAGAGCAGGTATGGACACAGATCAAGAACAGATCAATGGATTTTCCATAACCATCACAGCAGCAATGAGCTCAGCCACAAGCACAGAATCCTTAGTTGGCTGGTAAAGAAAATGCAGGCCAGGTTGAACACTGATGCTTATGAGAGCTAGGTTACCTTTACTGCTGCTGAAAAGTTGGTGCTGAGCAATATATCCGAATCAGCTGTGGTGGTGTGCACTGCTTGGATACCTTAGAACCTACACAGCAGCAAGGTAAACATTGCATATAGACCAGAAGCTGTAGTGTGCGTATGGAATCCAAATGGAGAGGTCATTATCACATAGGTGATATGATAACCACCATGCCCTAGTAGGCCATGACATCTTTACTGCTCCTTTGTTACAGACTTTCTATAAACCCAAAGGCCAACAATGGTATGGAAGAAGCTTGATATAGAATTGTATGTGTAGACAGCCAGCTTTTCTGTGTTCACTTAGCCTCTGTGTTGGCATGTACACAGTACCTCTATATCTACCATACTGAACAAGTCTTTAGCACTAGCAGCCCATCCCCACTGTTCTCTCACCCCCAGTATAATATATGATTCAGCCTCATTACTAAAAATCTGTAAATTTACAGCAGTAAGGAACCTGATTCCAGAGCCACACCATTTACTCTGCCCTCTCTATGGCATAGCTTGCAGGTGCTTACAATATCAGGTAGCTGGAAGCAGAACCACAGCAGCCCATCTATTCATAGGATGAAGAGGTAGTCGTGCTGCCCCAAGAAGATATAGAGTTAACACCAGCAGATAGGACCACGCTAGACATAAATATGCACTTGGGGAAGGAGATATAGGGTATAGAGGGATATTCTTCAGAGAATGCCAACCTGGAAGCCACCACTGCCAGCAGCACCCTGCCATTACATGGGACACTGAATGCATCCACCAGCAGCATTTGCTGCAATACCAGGCTGGATATGCCTTTCCTGGCTACAGCTCCACTAGCCCCAGTGGCTGCTCCTCCACTTCTACACCTTCATCCACCACCTCCTTTGATGGGACCACTGCCTCCAACCATGCAGCATGAGGCCTCACCATTGCTGCCACCAACTTGTGGAGAAGCATTCACCTTTCATAGGATACTGGATGCAGAAATGTAATAGACCTCCACTGCTGCCCATGCATGCCCTTCTAGTACCTCATTAGTCACACTGCAAACCTCTCCAGAGTAATTTGAGTGTGAGAAAAAACAAAAACAAGACCAATGCCTTGGAAAGAAAATGTATTCAATATAACAATGCCAGCCCGACTCTGGCCGGGTTTCACCCTTTCGGCTGCATCAGGGGCTCTAAAAAATAACAATAAATATATACTTTAATACTAATATAAAACGACCCAATAAAAATGAGATATAATAAATAAAATTAGAATTAAATAAAATCTACAAATACAAAGAATAATAAACAGAAGAGACAACATGTCAAGTGTTTTAGTTAAGAACAGAAAAAACCAAATTCAAAAATGTAAGAGCAAATATTAACTTTAAATTATATAATTTATAGAGTGTGTTCTCGGGCACACGTGTAGTATTGGAAATATCAACAAAAAAATAAGGAAAACACATTATGTATTAGGTCCTAAATAATTCAATAGAACAACATTGTCCAATATAATAATAAAGTTACCTGATTATTTATAGTGTGATTATGGAAATGACTTTAGAATCATATCTTGGTCAATGTTCCTATGAAATATAGATCATAGGGATGTGAATCGTTTTTTGACGATTTAAAATATCGTCTGATATATTTTAAATCGTCAAAAATCGTTAGGGCCACGATACAATACCAATTCCCCCGATTTATCGTTAAAAAATCGTAAATCGGGGGAAGGGGTAGGGCAGGAAAACCGGCACACTAAAACCCCCTAAAACCCACCTCGACCCTTTAAATTAAATCCCCCACCCCCCCGAACCCCCCCCCAAATGCTTTAAATTACCTGAGGATCCAGCGGTGGTCCAGAACGGCGGCGGTCCGGAACGGCCCCCTCAATTGAATCGTGTTGTCTTCAGCCGGCGCCATTTTGCAAAATGGCCGCCGCAAAATGGCAGCGGCCATAGACCAAAACGATTCGACGCAGGAAGTCGTTCCGGACCCCCGCTGGACTTTTGGCAAGTCTTGTGGGGGTCAGGAGGCCCCCCCAAGCTGGCCAAAAGTTCCTGGGAGTCCAGCGGGGTTCCGGGAGCGATTTCTTGCCACAAATCGTTTTCCGTACGGAAAATGGCGCCGGCAGGAGATCGACTGCAGGAGGTCGTTCAGCGGGGGTTCCGGACCGCCGCTGAACGACCTCCTGCAGTCGATCTCCAGCCGGCGCCATTTTCCATACGGAAAACAATTGGCGGCAAGAAATCGCTCCCGGAACCCCGCTGGACTCCCAGGAACTTTTGGCCAGCTTGGGGGGGCCTCCTGACCCCCACAAGACTTGCCAAAAGTCCAGCAGGGGTCCGGAACGACTTCCTGCGTCGAATCGTTTTGGTCTATGGCCGCCGCCATTTTGCGGCGGCCATTTTGCAAAATGGCGCCGGCTGAAGACAACACGATTCAATTGAGGGGGCCGTTCCGGACCGCCGCCGTTCTGGACCACCGCTGGATCCCCAGGTAATTTAAAGCATTTGGGGGGGGTTCGGGAGGGTGGGGGATTTAATTTAAATGGTCGGGGGTGGGTTTTAGGGGGTTTTAGTGTGCCGGCTCACGATTTTAACGATTTTCACGATAGTTTACACACCCAAACGGCAACAATACGATTCCCTCCCCCTCCCAGCCGAAATCGATCGTTAAGACGATCGAGGACACGATTCACATCTCTAATAGATCACAACGGAATTTATACAATCATACAATCCTGCAGAACTCTTTGGTAATGACAATCAATCTTATACCAAGGAGGGACAAGTCCTCTGTAGTATATATCTAAACTTTATGTTTAATTAATGATTTATAACTCCCTTTTAAAATTAGGGAAATTATGGAGAAGAGACTTGATAAGTCAGGAAGCACAGGTAGACAAATGGGAGAACCCATCTCACAGAGGAAGAGGGAGAGGAACTTACAGAGGGAGGGGGAGAAGGAAAGGTTTTTACAACCAACACTATTAAACCACATAGTAGAATGTGATAACAGGATTATAAATTTGTCAAAGAGAGATTTGAAGGAAGAGGAAATCAGTATTTAAAAAAAAAGGGTTATCATTCGTTCTCACACCTGGGTATAATGCCTTTTAATTCCAATATCAACACATAAGGGTAGTATATTAAGTAATATTAATTATGACATTTATCACATTACAATCCTTTAATTAATAAGTTATTTACATCAATACATTTAACATATGACATTTCACTACATATACAAGTTTAAATCCAATTCATTAAGACACCCTCATTGTGCACACCCTTCCCTATTGCACTTATATTGATATCCCCTAAAATATCTCACATTCATCCATCCACATTCATCTAAGCCCTTCACAGGGCAACATAAAATTAATACCCTCCCCTTAATATTAGTATTTTCACTCCCCCCTTGATTTTTTACATGTATTAACACTTCCACAACCAAGATGTTTTTTCATATATTAAGGTTATTACAACCCACGATATTTTATCATATATTGATATTATCACAACCCTACAAGGACCCTTGTTTCGCCATGTATAGCTTCTTCAGGGTTTTTTTCTTCTTCAATATCTTCATATACTTGGTAGTGTCAATACTCCCCGTAGTTCCAAACACGATACCTTGTGCACAGGCGCCCCGGGTATCTCTTTTACATTTCCAACGTACTTGACTCAACTCATATCGACATTAATCTTCTTTCAATACATTTTAATCTCCATCTGCAGGGATTATCATTAATAATGTCAACGTTATTTCATTATTTCTCACTGCATCATAGTCTCAGCCGAAAATACAACATAAACACGCATCATTTATCTCCGGTACTATTCAAAACACCTGCAGGAAATATCGAAGCCTAAGTTCTCCTTTCTCCTATTAAGATTTCTTACGAATCATGAAAGCCTCAAAACGCCTGCATTCAACGTCTCATCCTGACCCCCCCAAGAATTGCCAATCTGTTGCTCAAACTCCCAGTATATATCTGTATGTTCCAGGTAGCAACCAGAAATGCCCTATCTATCCAAGGAACATTGTGTGAACTGCCCTCCCCCACACACCCACACATTCTGTCCTTGATGCCCCCATTTGACCCACACTTTTCCAAAGTCTATCAGTAGGTCCCCGACTGGCCATGAGACACTCCCTTACAGCATCCTGTCAACCAGAGAAGCCAAGCCACCGAACACCAAGAGGGAATACAAAGGAAAAGTTTAAAAGTGTACGCATAGATGAGCTGAGGTAAGTATACGTGTGTAAGTGTGCATACATATGTGCATTTGGCGTTTTTTAAATATGTCAGTACACAACTACACACGTTCCCTTTACCAACCCCAGACACAACCCCAAACCACCCATATTTCCTGCGCAGGTATCTAAGCATGAACGTTTATATATGCACAGATATGGCACCTTTATAAAATCCAGATTGCATGCATTCTACCTATATACATGCATAAATGCTATTGTTTGTGCCAGTAACCTTTTGAAAATTCACCTATCAGCTTTTGTCCCATAGACACAGAATGAGGAAAAAACCCTCAGTGAATCAATTTCTTATATCTTAAAATTTCCTCCCTACATCTTCTATTTCAATCCTACAAGGCTTGAAGGACATGACTACTTAACAGTGCTGATTTTTGTTTTATAGATTACTATAATGCTTTCATGATTGGCTTCCCAGTTTCTATATTAAGGCCCATATGAATAATTCAGAACTCTATGACCAGACTACTTGCAGGCACGAAATCCTTTTAACACATTACCCCAGCACTCTGAGCCTTACACTGACTTCTAGTAGAATAGTGTATTAGGTACAAAATTGCCACACTAGTACATAAAGGGGTAGATTTTAAAAGGTTGCATGTGGGCGTACATGTGTGCACGCTACCCGGCACACGCACATGTATGCCCGATTTTATAACATGCGCATAACAATTGTGCACCTTGCATGCGCCGAGCCATGCTGCCTTCCCCCGTTCCCTCCCAGGCTGCTCCAAATTCAGAGTGGCCTGAGAGGGAACTTCCCTTCCCCTAGCCTGACCTTCCCACCCCTTCCTCTAACCTTTCCCCCCCCCTACCCCTACTCTAACCTCCCCGACCTTTATTTTACCTTTTGCACCTGCCTCTGGCAGGCGTAACTTACGTGCGCCAGCATGCTGCCGGCGAGCGAACGTCCGGCACGGCCAATGTGCCGGAGAACTTGGGAACGCCCCTGGCCCCGCCACCGGACCGCCATCACACCTCCCTATCCACCCATTTTGAAAGCACCGGGACATACGCGCGTCCCAGGGCTTGTGCGCGTCACTGAGCCTATGCAAAATAGGCTCGGCACACGCAGGGGTAGGTTTTCGGGGGTTACGTGCGTATCTTATGCAGGGCCGGCGGAAGCACTAGGTGAACTAGGCGGTCGCCTAGGGCGCAAGCTTCCCGGGGGCGGCACTGCCCCGGTAAAATTGAGAGCCGTGCTCAGCCACCCCCCCCGAAAAAAATAAAAGAGCCGCTGCCGGCAGCCCGCCCCAAAAGACCTATCTGACCTCCCCCAGCGGTTCGCACGCCTCCGGGCTCTCCCGCTGCCGTTGCCGCCGGGCTATCAGCACGTTCAAGCCCAGCGGGAACGGCAGCGGTGCAAAAAAAAAAAAAAAAAAAAAGCTGTGGCATCTGCGGCTGCCCTTTTCTTCCTCCCGCCCCCCCCCCCCCCCGACCTGGAACAGGAAGTGATGCGCGGGAAGGAGAAAGAGCGGTGCCGCATGAAAAAAATAGCGGCGACAGCAGCATCGGCCCCCGAGCAATCTGAAGCAGCTGATAATCGGAAAGGAGTCAGCAGCACGAGCCTCCCGCGGCCGATGGGATTCTTCCTTTTTGGCCTGCGGGGGCTGAGGAGGCTTTTGCAACTACCATTTGTGCTGGGGGGGGGGGAGAGGAAGTGAGAGAGAGAAGCAGCCTGCCTGCCTGTGTGTGATTGAGAGCCTGTGTGTAAGTGAGAGAATGTATTTGATCGAGAGCCTGTGCGTGATTGAGAGAAACTGGTCAGAGAGCTGATGTATGTGTATATGTGAGAGACAATGAAAGTGACTGCTCAAGGAGATGACTGATGTGTGAGAGTGTGAGACAGTCAGGGATGTGACTGATGTGTGAAAGAGAGAAAAAGCATGGAAGTGAGAACTCTGGGTATGTGAGAAAGCATGGGAGTAAGAAGCCTGGTGTTGTGGGGGTGTATGTGAAAGAAAGCATGGGAGTGAGAAGCCTGATTATGTGAGAGAGAGCATGGGAGTGGGAAGCCTGTGTATGTGTGTGTGCATGTATGAGAGAGAGACTGGTTGGTAAGGTGACGGTGTGACTGGTGTGTATGTGAATGTGAGAGAGAGAGAATGTGATTCAGGGACTGAGAAGCCTGTGCACCTGGAGAGCGAGCATGGAAATGAGAGAGAGACTGGTGTGTGTGTGTGTGTGTAACAGAGAGAAAGTGATTATGGGAATGAGAAGTCTGTGCATGTGAAGAGTGAGCATGGGAGTGAGAACCTGGGTGTGTGTGAGACACAGCATGGGAGGGAGACGCCTGTATATGTAAGACAGAACAGGTGACTGGTGTGTGTTTGTGTGTATGTGAGAGAGAGAAAGAAAGTGATTATGGGAATGAGAAGCCTGTGCATGTGGAGAGAACAAGCATGAGAGTGAGAGACTGATGAGTGTGTGTGAGAAAGAGAAAGTGATTATGAGAGTGAGAAGCCCATATATGTAAGTAGAACACAGGAGTGGGAAGCCTGTGTGTGTGTATGGCATGAGAGAAACTGTTCAGGAAGGTGACTGGTGTGTGTGTCAAAGACTGGGAGATGATTGGTGTGTGAGAGACAGAAACTGGTCATGGGGGCATGACTGGTATGGTGTGTGTGAGAGACATGGGCATTAAGGAAGAGGACCATGAGTATAGAGCTTAGCCACTACTGCTACTTCTGCTGTGTGCTATGGCCTGCATGGAAGAGGAGTAAGAGAGCTGCTGGAGGCGGTAAGTAAAGATGGCTTTTTAAGTTTATTTTCTTGATTGACTGCCATTTTAATTATTTAATATTATGTGATGTGTCTGCTTTTTTTGTTTGAGCAACAAGTATAGCTTTGGTTTATGTTTATTTTATTTATTTTTATTTATTTATTTATAAAAGAGTTTCTATACCGTCGATAAGACAAATCATCTCAATGGTTTACATGGCATAAAAATGTCAAATAAGTGTTCTGTTATAAATACAGACTTCGTGAGCTTATAGTGGAAGAGAGAGCCACATTGTTTGTCCAACTGGACACATCTGTTGAAAGAGATTTGATCCTTAAAATGTTCTTTCGAAACCAAGCTCAGAAATTTTATGGATATTTAATAAAAAATTTTCCAGATGTAACGAAGCTAACTCAAATAAAGAGGAAAAAATTCCTGGAAATGCGTGTGGAAGTTTTGGCAAGGGGAGCAAAATTTATACTCCGATTCCCATGTAATTGTCTTATATTGTTCAAAGAAGCAAGATATAAGTTTAGAGAACCAGAGCAGCTACGAATTTATCTTAATTCTCACTCTAGTTAGCATCGAAGGTAGTGGGAAAATAGATTTAAATATGCACAGGTTAACTCTAAAGCATTTAATATTGTGTTAAGAGATTTTCCTTTGACTCTGCTTGTAATCTAAAATATGTCTCCCCTATTTCTTATAATATAGAGACAGAAATAGTGAGGTGGTAAAATCATATGATATGATATCAGGATTTGTTTTCTTTTTTTTCCTGTTAAAAATTTGCTTTGTATTTTTCGCCTCATGCTATGATGTCATATTCTGAACTATTGTTCTGTAAAATGTTTGAAAATGCAATAAATAAAAAAAAAACAAACAAAAAAACAAAAAATAAATAAATAAATAAATACAGACTTGTTATTTTCATTAATGCACAATGTAAGTTAATTGTGTGTGGAGGTGGGGGGGGGGTGGGGGGCGGCATAGCTGACGTTTCGCCTAGGGCGCCTAATACCCTTGCACCGGCCCTGATCTTATGTGTGTAACCCTTTAAAAATCTACCCCTTAGTTTTAAAAAAAAAGTCTCTGGTGATGAGTCACCTTAATTTTATTGTGGGTTTCATAAGAACAATGCAGCTTTTTCATATTTTTTAATGCTATTTGATTATGTACAGTATGTATTTTATTTCTCTTTTTTTTGTCTCTTACTAAGATTTTATATTTTTTACTCAGTTTTATGCTTGTTTGTTCATTTGTTTTTTTATGTATGATAGTCATGTTTTCTTTTATGTTTATTTTTTACTTCTATTTGTCTTTAACAATTATGTATGTAATTCTGGAATTCACTTTGAATATTGGAACAGGTGAAATACAAATTTCTTAAATAAATAAAAGACTAGATTGTTACGGTCATGGACCCTTGGGCCGGCTGGGACTGTAGATGGTATACTGTGGGAACCCACAGGAAGCATCTCAGCCGGGAGGTGGCGCTGAAGATACTCCGGAGAAGACTTCACCACTGGAAGTCTGCGGTCCCCCCAGGAGGAGCCCGTAGGAACCCGGACCTCTTGGACTTAGGCGGGACCCTATGCAACCAAGGATCCGGGCAGCGGCCGAAGAGATGGACGATGAGGCCGGCTGAGCCCAGGAAGCTGGAAAAATCTTCACCCTCAGAAGCCCGTGGCTCCCCCGGGAGGAGCCCGTGAGAACTCGAGCTGCTGGGACTTAGGAGAATCCTCTGGGCCAGCGAGTACTGGATACCTGAGGAGGTGGAAGCGGCTGAAGATGGAGTCCAAGAACGAAGCTGGTTCAGAAGCCAGAGGTACGAATCCAAAGCCAGGGGTGGAAGCTGGAATCAGAGTCGTAGGATGGAGCCGGGTCGGAAACCAGAAATCAGAAGTCAAACCAAAACCAGGGGCGGAAGCTGAAGATGTAGTCAGAAGACGAAGCCGGGTCAGAAGCCAGAAGACTGAAGAAGTGATCCAAGATCCGAATGCAGCAACTAGTAGCTCAGGGGACTGAGTGAACCTCATTGCAAGGCCCTGTTCTAGTCAAACTGCAGGGTTTAAATACCCTGCAGAGTCTGCCATCATCTGGGGCATCCTCTTGAATTTCCTGCGCTGGCCCCTTTAAAGCCTCAGCCCCCGGGTGCGCGTGCCTAGGGGGCGGGGCCAAGAGCATTGAGTCGGCGGCGTCTCCCTCGCACAGGGAGAGCTGCAGCAGGCTGCGAATCAGGCCTACGCAGCCGAAGAGGAAACCGTGCGGGCCGGGCCGGCCCCGAGGTAGGAGAAGGGACCGGGTCATGGCCCGGTCCCGTAACATAGATAGCCCCTATAACATTAGCTAATTTATTGCAGAAGCCCACTTGAGAACGCTGGGGTCTTGTTGTGGATCATGATCCTGCATTTTTTCCTGGAAAAAGTCTTTCAAGGCCATTAAGCTTCTGAGGTCTTCATTCTATGTCCTAGTTAATAGTAAATAAATAAATAAATAAAATCATTTAATACACCTGTTTGGGTTGTTCAAAAACTACATCACTTGCTGGGTTACTTGATGTTGATGGAAAAGTTCTTTAATAGAAACACTTAATTCTGGGGCAATCCATATAGAAAAGCAATACACAGTCCAAAAACCACTATCAATTCAAAATCTTTACACACTAGGAGCCTTTTTAACTTATCATGCCCTAGCAAGTAAAACTCTTTCTGAAAGGCCCTCCAAGTGCATTCACTTACTAATACCTGAAAGTGGAAGACAAGTGACAACATCTGGAAAAAGCAGCAGTCAAAAAAGCAAACAGAATGTTGGGAAATATTAGAAAGGGAATGGTGAATAAAACAGAAAATGTCATAATGCCTTTGTATCGCTCCATGGTGAGACCCCCACCTTGAATACTGTGTACAATTCTGGTTGCCGCATCTCAAAAAAGATATAATTGCGATGGAGAAGGTACAGCGAAGGGCGACCAAAATAATAAGGGGAATGGAACAGCTCCCCAATGAGGAAAGACTAAAGAGGTTAGGACTTTTCAGCTTGGAGAAGAGACGGCTGAGGGTGGATATGTTAGAGGTGTTTAAAATCATAAGAGGTCTAGAATGGGTAGATGTGAATCGGTTTTTAGTCTTTCAGATAATAGAAAGACTAGGAGGCACTCCATGAAGTTAGTATGTGGCACATTTAAATTTAATTGGAGAAAATTCTCCTTCACTCAATGCACAATTAAACTCTGGAATTTGTTGCCAGAGGATGTGGTTAGCGCAGTTAGTATAGCTGTGTTTAAAAAAGGATTGGATAAGTTCTTGGAGGAGAAGTCCATTACCTGCTATTAATTAAGTTGACTTAGAAAATAGCCACTGCTATTACTAGCAATGGTAACATGAAATAGACTTAGTTTTTGGATACTTGCCAGGTTCTTATGGCCTGGATTGGCCACTGTTGGAAACAGGATGCTGGATTTGATGGACCCTTGGCCTGACCCAGTATGGCATGTTCTTATGTACTTATGTTCTTATGAGAAGCTGGGAAAGGCCTCTGCAAATAATATTTTGTGAGTTTGAAAACAAGAAGGATAACTTTCAAACAAATGTGCATGGCAGCATATACATGCATTTATAGCCCTGAGCATATTTAAACTTGTATTTTATATCCCACACATATGATATATATTATATATGCATTTTATAAAATATGTACATCCCTATTCCACAACATATATATGTATGTAGGCTTACACATGAATACATGTAATGCATAGAAACAATGTATATCAATGCATTGAATGTGTGCTTTTCCTATTTATTTTAAAAATAGACTTGTGTATGTCTTATGTATGAAAATAAAATAGGACTTACTTTCATAAATCAGGATTTACGCATGTAAGTCAGTATATTTTAAAGCATGTGCACACCAGGTCATTAAGACACTCCTGGTTCAACAGCCTGAACTCCCACAAATATTACCCAGACCTCCCACCCAGTGATTACTACACAATAAGCACATTTAATATCATTTATGCCAGATAATTAACAGGAGTAAAATTATGCAAGTAAGTTGACAAATCGAACAGGTGAATTTTAAAAGCTCTGTGAGTACCAAAACTGTGAGATATGCGAGTATCTCGGGCCAGTTTGCCAAGCGGATTTTAAAAGCCACCCGAGTACATGCCTACCTCCCGCTATGCACACATATCATTTTTCTACAGAAAGAGGTGCGGGGTGGGCATGGTCTGGGAGGAGTATGGGCATTCCTGGATTTCTCAATTAAGCCAGTGTGTAAAGACTTATTTATTTATTTATTTATTTATTATTTTTCTATACCGGCTTTCACGACCAGAGGTTGCATCAAGTCGGTTTACATTTAACAAGTCGTGCAATGAACATAGAACTAGAGGTAATTGAACTGGTGCAGAAAATAATAGTTACAATGAACAAGGAAGTTACCAACTGGGATAAGAGGAAAAAAGAGAAAGGGACAGTAATATTAGCGTGCGCCAGGGTCCCCTACCGGGTAATTTTACTTCTGCTATGGATGCTGTAGAAGTCCTAAAACAAAAATAAATAAATAAAGAGATGAACAGGGGTTTAAGGGTTGGAGTTAACAGGAAAAAAGGGGGGTTAGGAAGTCTTATACCTTACCTGGGTGAACTGGGAACAAATTGGTAAAATGGCCAATTGCGTTGGTGCGCATCCCTTATAAATTCCCCCTATTTACGCACAAGAGGCAGCGTTTGTACGCACATTAGGGGTGTGCATTCGTTTTGAACGCATATGTAAAACGCAACTTTTTTTTTTTTTTCTTAAAAAAGTGATGAGGCGCAACGATCACGACTTCCAACTTATTCAACATAGCTATGTTGAATACGTCGAACCTAAATAAACACTTAAAACCCCCACCCTCTTGACCCCCTTGTGCACAATGTAGCATGTTGAGCCTATTTTATAACATGCACGCATATGCGCATGTATGTTATAATATGGTCGTGTCCTTTTGAGCAAGCTGGCATACGTGTGTACATGTGCGCTTTCATACTGCTTTTAAAATTTAGCTTTATGTGCACAAGTTTCTTTTAAAATAGCTACTTATATGCGTAAATGTTGGCCCACCTATGAATGCCTCTAGACCACCCATTTTTTAAATGTATACATAGGCATGCAAAAGTGAAAACACATGCATATTTTTTACTTTTATAAAATATGGACCCCCCCAAGCTGGCCAAAAGTTCCGGTTGGGTCCAACGGGGGTCCCGGAGCGGAGGCGCGGTGAATCACGTGACGTCCGCGTCACTCCGACGTGACGCCGACGTCACATGCTCCTCGCAAAGGAATACAGGAATGGCTTCCTGAGTCCCTGCTGGACCACCAGGGAGTTTTGGTAAGTCTTGGGGGGGGGATTAAGGAGGGTGAGGGGTTTAAATTTTTATTTAGGGAACCGGTGAACATATGGACATAGCCTCAACTTATGGAATTCTCCATATGTCCATATTGACCAAAATTGACCCTCACCTTCAACTTATGGACTTATCAACATAAACTTTTTGTCTGCACATACCTAACGCACATGGATGCAGCTATTATAAACTTGTGCGCAATGTAGCATGTTGAGCCTATTTTATAACATGCACGCATATGCGCATGCATGTTATAATATGGTTGTGTCCTTTTGAGCGAGCTGGCATACGTGTGTACATGTGCGCTTTCATACTGCTTTTAAAATTTAGCTTTATGTGCACAAGTTTCTTTTAAAATAGCTACTTATATGCGTAAATGTTGGCCCACCTATGAATGCCTCTAGACCACCCATTTTTTAAATGTATGCATATGCATGCAAAAGTAAAAACACATGCATATTTTTTACTTTTATAAAATATGGACTATGTGTATATGCTAATTTCACATGCATAACGTTTTGAACATGTATCCCACATTGAATAGTGGTCACATATCCCATTTTTCAAGAGTAAATATTTGTGAAAAAATATTTGGTTGCTATTCACCTTCGGCAGGTCAATCTGATGAGAGTGAATCCACTCCATAAAAGATAAACAGGATTTATTTTGCAGTTCAAATCTACCTAAGCAATACAACTGATTATCTGAGGAAAGGGAAGATTTTATTGAGAAAGCTGATCCTGTAGAGGTTTCTCCCTAAGGAATTAATTACATGATACCTTGAGGGTGTATGTTCTTTATGAGGCAATAACTGTATCCAGAACTAAATAAACCTCTTGACCTTTAGCCTTAATGATTATTACCACTCAGGATACAGTAATTACTGATGTTCCAGTAGCACCTTTATGTTACTATAATTATGATGAAATTAAAACATCCTTAAAATGCAAGGAATAAAATGTAAACAACAAGAGAGCTATTTTAGACAAAGGAAGAGAAATGATCTTCCCAAAAATTATCTATGCAGATGAATCTTAAAAGTACAGATTTCAATGCTGAATTGTCCCCCTGTAGTATATAATTAGAATTATGAACCAGTGTACATCTGATACTTAGCCAAATGAAGCTCAGGGATTTTCACATTACATATTTAGTGAAACAAAATGGCAGATTCAATTAAGTCTCTGTTTTAGGAAATTCAGAGATGTCTAATCAGTTATGCATAGGAGTGAATCTCCCTGTGTTAGAGTTGAATATCCCCTGAGTCAGCTAGAATTTCTTAAAGCAGCATGCTGCCAGCTGAATCCCTTCAGATATTCATCCATGTATGCAGTTCAAGAATTGTGCAGAACTGAGGATTTACAAAATGTTAGATTTTGTATAAGGGAAGGGCAATTTTCAAAGAAATTAGCCCAAGTAATTAAGCACTTACCTGCATAAATTGCCTAGGCTGAAAATTGCCCTCCCCTCATTAGTCAGAAGTTATGCACCCTGATTCTCTGCGCATGTACTTTTAGCTGTGTTATGGTTAAGCGGTGTTTGGGTGGATTCTTGGGTACTGTGGCAGATGACCACGCCCACAGGGAGCGGCCCCATGGGGAGCCACAGTACTGGGCTAGACTCAGGATGCACAAAACTCAGAATTAGATATTTTATTGTACAGCTTGATGTATACCACCAGAGGTGGCAGTAGTGAGGTAGTCTGGATGTAGCAGTCTCAGGACCCTTGACAGAGGGGACCCTTCTCACCCCGTTGGTATAGGGGAATTCCGGTGTAGGTTTCCCAGGAAGGCAAAGCTGTAGATGAGACAGACTGAGAGTTAGATTACTCACTAGATCAGTGGTTCTCAACCGGTGTGTCACGACACACCAGTATGTCGCCAAGAACACGCAGGTGTGTCGCCACACTTCCCGGTCCCCCGCTGACCCAGCTGCTCCCCGGTCCTCCTCCGCCTGGCCTTAAAATGCTGTCAGCCCGGGCGGAATGCAGCAGATCAGGTGGCGTCAGCGGCACCGGCATGGTCTCTTCTTCCCACCCCTCCCCCCCACGGCCAGAAGAGGAAGTGGTGAGTAGCGGGTGCGTGCGCGGGAAGAAGAGACCATGCTAGTGTGGTCAGCGTCGGCCCGAAGAACAGAAGAGAGACACGGCCGGAGGAATGAGCAGCGTGGCTCAGAGAAAAAAGATGAAGAACGTCAACCCCCGCGGCCCATGGGGCTCCTTTCTCCGCACGAGGGCTGAAAATGAAGGAGGTTAGGGTTGGGAGGAGGCTGCTGCTGCCGCTAGTTCCGGGAAAGGAGGGAAGGAGAGAGAGTGAATGAATGAGCAAGCAAGCATGTGTGTTTGAGATCCTGTGTGTGTGTATGTGTGTGAGTGAGATAGCATGTATGTGAATGATTGAGAGCCTGTATATGTGAAAGAGAGTATGTCTGTGATTGAGAGCCTGCCTGTGTGAGAGAGAGCATGAATGGAAGTTTACGATTGGGAACCTGTATGTGTAAGTTTGTGATTGAAAACCTGTTTGTGTGAAAGAGTATGTGTGTATGATTGAGATCCTTTGTGTGTGAGAGAGATCATGTGTATGTATGATTAAGAACCTGTGTGTAAATGAGAGAAAGAGAGATCATGTGTGTCTGTGTGTGATTGAGAGCTGGTTTAGGTGAGGGAGCATGTGAGTATGTGATTGAGAGACTGTGTGTAAATGAGAGAAAGAGAGAGCATGTGTGTCTGTGTGTGATTGAGAGCTGGTTTAGGTGAGGGAGCATGTGAGTATGTGATTGAGAGCCTGTGTGTAAATGAGAGAAAGAGAGAGAGCATGTTTGTAAGCATGTGAATGAGAGTCTGTGTGTGAGAGAAAAAGACAGCATGTATGTGTGTAATTGAAAGCCTGTGTGTGTAAGCCTGAAAAGATAGACAGCATGTGTGTAAATGTGTAATTAAGAGCCTATATAAGTGAGAGAAAAAGCATGTGTATATGTGAGTGACTGAGAGCATATGTGTATAGGTGTGTAATTGAGAGCCAGTGTGAGAGAGAGCGCTGGTATGTGACTGAGAGAGAGGAGAAAGTTCCAAGCAAACCATCCCTCCTCCTGCTAATTCAAAACAATCTCAGGAGACCTGGATATCAAACGTTCCCAGGTATGCAGAGCAAAAACATTTTTGTATCCTTATTTTTCATTACTGGGTCTTTGTGTCTGCTATTTTGAAATATTTTATTGGTATCTAGAAATTTTTTATTAGTTTTTAATTATTGGATATTCCACTCATCAGTGTTTCGAAATAATCTGTTCTTTTTGTTAGTATGGTTTTACTGCTACTGATTTTATATTTCTTTGTTTTATAAGGATGGGTGATGTTTCTTTTTTTCCTTTATTACACTGCATACAGAGACTCTGGCTTGTTGCGGTTTCCAATTCAGTTTTTTCTGCATGCTTCTAGTTATGCATTTTGGTCTCTTTATTCTTTGTTAGGTGAGGGTCAGCACATGTGATTTAGATGAGGTTTTCTGCTGGCATGTAGTTTCTGTGTAGGGCTCTATAGCAGCCTGACTTGGTCCGTTTTCCTAATAGGCGATGTATTGGTGTCTTAAGGCCTGGTGTAATATTTTCAGTGTTGCCTTTTCTTAGATAAGGTGGTTACTGTTTAAGTGCTGGAAATTGGTGCGGTTTTGGTGTGGGAAGTTTACTATTTATGTAATTTCTGTTCAGACAGAATACGTTAGGGATGTGAATCGTTTTTCGACGATTAAAATTAGGGTCCGATAATTTTAATATCGTCTTAAACCGTTATGGAACACAATACAATAGAGATTCTAACGATTTATCGTTATAAATCGTTAGAATCGTGAGCCGGCACATTAAAACCTCCTAAAACCCACCCCCGACCCTTTAAATTAAATCTCCCACCCTCCCGAACCCCCCCCCAAATGACTTAAATAACCTGGGTGTCCAGCGGCGGTCCGGAACGGCAGCGGTCCGGAACGGGCTCCTGCTATTGAATCTTGTTGTCTTCAGCCGGCGCCATTTTCCAAAATGGCGCCGAAAAATGGCGGCGGCCATAGAACAACACGATTCCACGGCAGGAGGTCCTTCCGGACCCCCGCTGGACTTTTGGCAAGTCTTGTGGGGGTCAGGAGGCCCCCCCAAGCTGGCCAAAAGTTCCTGGAGGTCCAGCGGGGGTCAGGGAACGATTTCCCACCGCGAATCGTTTTCCGTACGGAAAATGGCGCCGGCAGGAGATCGACTGCAGGAGGTCGTTCAGCGAGGGTTCCGGCGCCTCGCTGAACGACCTCCTGCAGTCGATCTCCTGCCGGCGCCATTTTCCATACGGAAAACGATTCGCGGCGGGAAATCGCTCCCTGACCCCCGCTGGACCTCCAGGAACTTTTGGCCAGCTTGGGGGGGGCCTCCTGACCCCCACAAGACTTGCCAAAAGTCCAGCGGGGGTCCGGAAGGACCTCCTGCCGTGGAATCGTGTTGTTCTATGGCCGCCGCCATTTTTCGGCGCCATTTTGGAAAATGGCGCCGGCTGAAGACAACAAGATTCAATAGCAGGAGCCCGTTCCGGACCGCTGCCGTTCCGGACCGCCGCTGGACACCCAGGTTATTTAAGTCATTTGGGGGGGGTTCGGGAGGGTGGGAGATTTAATTTAAAGGGTCGGGGGTGGGTTTTAGGAGGTTTTAATGTGCCGGCTCACGATTTAACGATTTTTCACGATATTTTACCCCCCCAAACGGCAACAATACGATTCCCTCCCCCTCCCAGCCGAAATCGATCGTTAAGACGATCGAGGACACGATTCACATCTCTAGAATACGTATCTTTTACTTGTGTCATTTTAAACAATAAAAATAATTACCGGACCTTTACTTTTTATTTCCACCGTGAATTGTAATGAGCAGTGTGTCACATGTGAGCGTGGCCTGTCAGGGGTGTCACGATGGGAAAAAGGTTGAGAACCACTGCACTAGATGATAGCTGTAGGTATGCGATTCCACCAGGCTGAAGTAGATGGTACTGGCACCGAGGCAGGGAGAGCAGGCCCTCAAGGAGCGAGTACCTGATCCTTGTAAGGCACCTGAAATAAAGCAGAGGGCCCCCGAGGAGCAGGTACCCAGGTTAGTCAATACCCAGAAGGGCAGAGAAAGAGCTTCCAGCGGCAGCACGGAAGTGGCAGAGTAGCTCAGACTGGAGGCATTCCAATCCTTGCTAACTCGATTAGCTAGCACGTAAGGGCAGGCTAAATACCCGGATGGCATGACGTCATTTGAGGGGGACGCCCCCGAGGTTCGCGCCAATGTTGGAATAAAGATGAGGGGCACGCACGCGCGCATCCTAGTAGGCCCTTGGGAGGAGCATGGCGGGAGGCAGCATCAAAGCCGTTCTGGGGATGCCGGAGAGGGTGGCTTGCAGATGCGGCGGTATCCATTTTCCCAAGGTAAGCAGGAGGAGCTGTGAACAAGGTGAGGCAAACGGGGCGAAGCCACCTAGGACCGACGGACGCAACAAGCTGCAAACAAAAGGGTTGGGGATGAGGAAGGAGAGGTTTAGGGGAGTGAAATATGTGTGGGGACTATGGGTGAAAGGTTTTGTACCCATGATCTGCAACAGCCCTGGATTTTGAAAAGGGCAGTCTGCTGGGAGCTTTCCTTTGAAAATTAACATGCAGGTCCATGGATATAAATTGCCTGTGGACCTGCAAGCTCCATGTAGGGTTTGAAAGTTATGCCTATAATTTTTAATTAACCATTATGTCCCAATTTTTTTAAGAAGCTGAGTTCTAAATAGGACCATGGGACATAATGGGTTAAAAACATTTAAGAGTCTGAGTCATTAAAGCTGAGAAAAAAAAAAACATGTGCCATCTATTATTGCACATGTAAATAATGCAGGCTAAAATAATTTTTTATGAGTGGATCACTAAACTGGGGAGCTAATGTTCACATGTACAAATGTCATTTGAATGATATGAATATAGCAATATGTTAGGAGTGCATGGATTACAATAACAGAGATTATGCATTATCAATGTGCATGCACCTTTTAGCACATGCATTCAACTAAACATCCTACTTTTGGGCCTAAACCCCAGCAGAAATATGTAAAAAATATCTTCCATGGGCTTTTCCTGTCAGTGCTTTATTGAGAGAGGCAGAGAGTAACTGGACACAGGAGTGGAGGTAGGATAATAGATAAAAGAGAGTTTGGTAGGCTAGTATTTCTGGTGTAACAGAGTTTGTTGTCTTTTGTCCTTCTTGTTTCCATTTGTTTTTCCCTTCCTGTTGCTTCCATTTTTTCTTGAAAATGGTTACCTGTGTGAAAGTGCTTGTGATATATTAGTCTAAGGCTGTTCCTGTCTGGTTTATGTTTATTCTAGAATGTGAAAAGAAACGAGTGTGAATGATTCTCTAGGGAAAGGAATGTCAAGAAGCTGGATGCATGAGACTGAGTGTGCTATGAGTGTGTTCAGGACTATCACAAGAGGTGGTCAAGAAGGGGAATTGCTCTGGGCATCAAGCCACAGGAAGGAGTACAAAGCCCTTTTGAATAATTCTGTGAGCATGTGACCACAGAATAGAAGGCGGGCACCAAAAGTAGCCCTGTTAAGTCTGGTAATAGAGCTGAGTATGAGTTGGAAAAGGAAGATAAGGATGAGGAGTGTAGAGGACAAGAATAGGAGTAGATAGAGGAATCAAATGTAAACCCCTATTGGAAGGGCAAAATAAATAACTCCATCACTAAGTTGTGTGATTTAGAATGGGCATGTGTAACACACCTACATAACTAAAGGTTCTTCCTTTGATGGGGAAGAGAGACTTGAAAAGAAAATAAAAATAACATAAAATAAAATTAACACACAATAGTCCTATTCAGGCCTATCCAGTACCGAGCGGTAGGAAGAGCTGCGTTAGTGCCTACGGCACCCGCGGTTACCGCCCGCACAGTGCAGCTCACCTACCGCTCGATCCTGAAGCCTAATTGTATGTAAATGTAAGCCGCGTCCGAAAAGCCTTAGGCCCGCGCAACCCAGGATACTGGATAGAGCGCCTATACAGGATCCTGGGTGCGCGGGCCTAAGGCTTCACGCCACGCTGGTATCTGTCATTTCAAATGTCATTTGAAATGACAGATACCAGGAAGCAACGGCGGCGACAGCGCAGAAGCAACGGCGAAACGACTTGTCAGTGTCCCCCCTCCTCTCGGAGCAGGGCGCGAAAAGCCGCCTTGCTCCGGGAGGAGGGGGGACACTGACAACGGCGAAGACAGCGGCGAAACGACTTGTCAGTGTCCCCCCTCCTCCCGGAGCAGGGCGGATTTTCCGCCCTGCTCCGAGAGGAGGGGGGACACTGACAACGGCGAAGCTTTCCCCCAGCCCGGACACCGGCAAAAAACTTTTCAGCGGCAAAACTTACTGTTTTGTAGCCAGCAGCCCTGAGCAGGAACACGATCTGCCTCCCGTAGCTCCTTCCGAAGACAAAGATGGCCGCCTGCACGGGAAAAGCGTACAATTGGCCGCTCAATTTTTGAAAAGGGATCCAAGGGTAATCCAGGAAACCACAGACCAGTGATTCTTACATCTGGTCCCAGGCCAAATGGTAGAAACTATCATAAAGAACAAAACTGCTGAACATATAGATAGGCATAGTTTAATGGGACAAAGCCAGCATAGATTTAGCCAAGCGAAGTCTTACTTCACCAATCTGCTACATTTTTTGGAAGGCATAAATAAACATGTGGATAAAGGTAGATAGAGTATATCTTGATTTCCAGAAAGCATTTGACAAAGTCCCTCATAGGAAAATAAAAAGTCCTGGAATAAGGGGTAGTGTCCTATTGTGGATTGAGAACTGTTAAAAGATAGAAAACAGAGAGTAAGGCTAAATGGTAAATTTTCCCAATGGAGAAAGATGAATAGTGGAGTACCCTAGAGATCTGTTCTGGGACCAATGCTTTTTAAAATATTTATAAAAGTCCTGGAAATAGGAACAACTAGTGAAGTGATACATTTTGCCAATGACGGGAGGTGTTCGGCAGGAGAGATCTCTCTGAGGAGAGGCAAGGCAAAAAGGGACTGAGCCTGAGGTTTTCTTTACCACCTGGGAGCCTGCAACATCGAGTTCTACCCAAAGCCATGCCTCCTTCATGATGTCATCAAGTGGGGACAGAACACTGAATAAATTTGGGGTAGTGTGGCCCACAAACCTGGAGGTGTTCGGCAGGAGAGACCTCTCTGAGGAGAGGCAAGGCAAAAAGGGACTGAGCCTGAGGTTTTCTTTACCATCTGGGAGCCTGCAACATCGAGATAGACCCAAAGCCATGCCCCCTTCGTGACATCATCAAGTGGAGACAGAACGCTGAATAAATTTGGGGGTAGTGGGGCGCACAGCCACCGGAGCTTTGCCAAAGGCGTACGCCATAGGGGCGCGCCCCTTATCCAGATTATTTCTTAGCTCCTCTCCTTAATCTATATGGGGAGGAAAAGGAAAACAGACGTTTGGACAACATCACCTGCTGTTCCTGTGGCTAGAGGACCTATGGACTCCCATGTTATGAGGAGGGTAAGTCAAACTGCCCGAAACTCAATTCCAGATATATCATTTTCATCAGGATCCTCTGAGAGTCCCTATCTGAATCAGCAACTAGTGGTGTGCATTTGTTTTTGATGTATTGGCAATCCGCAACGTATATGTCCCTATTCGTTGTATTCGTGGGGTCATGAAATGTATGGCGAACCTCCACAAATACAACGTATCTAAAGAATAACCCCCCTACCCTCCTGACCCCCCCCCCCCAAGACTTACCAAAAGTCCCTGGTGATCCAGTTGGGTCCTGGAGCGATCTCCTGCACTCAGGCTGTCGGCTGCTGGTATTCAAAATGGCGCCTATAGCCTTTGCCCTCACTATGTTACAGGGGCTACCAGTGGCATTGGTCGGCCCCTGTCACATGGTAGGAGCAATGGACCGCTGGCTCCTTCTTGTGCTCCTACCATGTGACAGGGGCCGACCAATGGCACCGGTAGCAAAGGCTATCAGCACCATTTTGAATACTGGCAGCCGACAGCCCGAGTGCAGGAGATTGCACCAGGACCCCTGCTGGACCACCAGGGTCTTTTGGTAAGTCTTGGGGGGGGGGTCAGGAGGGTGGGGGGTTGTAGTTAATTACATTTAAAGGGTTGGGAGGGGGGGTTTTGGGAAACGAATACATAAGTAACTAATGAACGGATCGGGGTCCCCCGAGAATGAATGCAATGGATTTGGTTCCCCACGAATATGAATACCGAATGGGACGAATCTGTCCCTGCTGCACATCCCTAGCAGCAACCTCAATTACTGAGTGAAGTCCACCCCCAAGACTTGCCAAAAGTCCCTGGTGATCCAGCGGGGGTCCTGGAGCGATCTCCTGCACTCGGGCCTTCGGCTGCCAGTATTCAAAATGGTGCTGATAGCCTTTGCCCTTACTATGGCACAGGGGCTACCGGTGCCATAGGTCGGCCCCTGTCACATGGTAGGAGCACAAGATGGCGCTGGCCGTCCATTGCTCCTACCATGTGACAGGGGCTGACCAATGGCACCGGTAGCCCCTGTGACTTCCAGAGGTCCCGCACCCTTTGCAGTAGAGGAAGACCGGAAGGCTCATCTGCATACTGCTCCCAGCATCCCCCGGGAGAGGAGTCCAGAGGTCACCACAAGTGATCCAGGGATTGACTTCCAGAGGCCCTGCACCCTTTGCAGTAGAGGAAGACTGGAAGGCTTATCTGCATACTGCTCCCAGCATCCCCCGGGAGAGGAGTCCAGAGGTCACCACAAGCGTTCCAGGGATTACTTCGAGGCCCCGCACCCTTTGGAACTGATGCACATAATTTAGTTTTATTTTAAAAGCTATTTATGGAAATAGCTTTTAGTTTGGAATTTTGTTAACTTATTGTTCAATTACTTAATTCTGTCCTATCTTCCGACATCCATGTTTTTACTCTCCCTGTTTTAATGTAACTTCTCTTTTCCACTTATACGTTAATTGGTTTTTCCCCTTGTTCTAATGTAAACCGGTACGATAAGACCTGGTCTTGAGTGTCGGTATAGTAAAAGAAGTTAAATAAATAAATAAATAAATAAATAAATGTACCTGAATAAATGAATCCTTCTGAAAAGGAGGTGTATCTTTGTGTGAGTTAATCTGTGTGCACACCAGGACAATTACCTGAACATTTTCAAAGCAAATTTATATGCTTTGGTTTGCTTTGAAAATTTGAAGTAAAGTCTGCATGTAAAAGTTTTGGAAATACTTTACCTGAATATGTGCATTTATAAAATTACACTCCCTATGCAGTCAACAAAGTGTTAAAATTGCAGTGACCAAAGCTGTGTGCTTTGGAAAAGCATTTCTCCGACATCTTGTATTCATGGCTGATTGTAACAATGTCTTTCTCTTCTGATCCTGATGACTTGATTCCATGCTAAGCATTTCTTGTCAAAGCACTTGAATAATGTTCGAACATTTTCATTGCCATAGATGGCTGCATACTATCTCAATTTATTTATCCTTAAAACACAGAAAGCTGACTTTGTCTGTAAAAGAAAAATGTCTTTTTAAAGTGTCAGACATTACTATGATTGTTACAAGGTACTCTAGAGGACATGCTACTGCTCAACGCTTCAATAGACCTCTTGGGATGTAATTATTTGATGTTAATCCAGCCCCATTGTTCATTATTGTTAGTTACTGGTTCTTTTTGTAGAGCATTTTTGTCCACAGTATAGCACGATGCTTAACAAGGGACTCACACACCAAACAAAAGAGCAGAATCTTTTCTGAGCCAATTAATTAGGGAGTTTCTACAGTGGAAATTTCAGCAGGCCAGATTGAATAATCCATGTTAAAATTTAACAACAGCACTGGGATTAGCATCTTTTTCCTTGTGAATATTCCCATAGATTTTTAGGAGGACATTTTGAATAACCTGCATTGTTTGCAATGTGCATGGGCATTTTTAGCCTGTGTATATAGCTACAAATTTTCAAAGGGAAACCACCAGTATTATTTCCTTTGAAAATTAGTGTCCATAAAGTGAATGGATTACAAATAGGAGCATATTTGTACCTTTTATTTGTGTGGAGGACCAAGCATTGGCAAAATAGTATGCATGCATTTGAAAATAGAATGTACATGTGCTGTTTTACTCTCCTACCTAAAAACACCAATGGGAATACTTCTTTTTAATCAGAATAAAAGTACACATGGTATGGAATCTTGCATGAATTTTTAGGGCAATTTTTCTGGAAGACCAAACTAGGGATGTGAATCATTTTTTGACGATTTAAAATATCGTCCAATATATTTTAAACAGTCAAAAATCGTTAGAGGCACGATACAATAGGAATTCCCCCAATTTATCGTCAAAAATCGTAAATCGGGGGAGGGGGAGGGGAAGGGGGAGGGTGGGAAAACCGGCACACTAAAACAACCCTAAAACCCACCCCGACCCTTTAAAATAAATCCCCCACCCTCCCGAACCCCCCCAAAATGTTTTAAATTACCTGGGGTCCAGTGGGAGCGTCCCGGTGTGATCTTCCACTCTCGGGCCACGGCTGCGTTAATAGAAATGGCGCCGGCGCCATTTTGGTTCCTGTCCCCCGACGTCACGAGCACAGGAGATCGCTCCCGGACCCCCGCTGGACCCCCAGTGACTTTTGGCCAGCTTGGGGGGGCCTCCTGACCCCCACAAGACTTGCCAAAAGTCCAGCGGGGTTCCGGGAGCAACCTCCTGCACTTGGGCCGTATTGCAAAATGGCGCCGGCATGGCAATATGACCCGAGTGCAGGAGGTCGCTCCCGGACCCCCGCTGGGTCCAACGTTGAATACGTTGAACCTAAATAAACACTTAAACCCCCCACCCTCCTTTCTGTAACAAATCCTGGTTTTCAGAGATGAGCAGTCTATTCTTCTACATCCTCAGAGAACCCAGTAGAAGGGGGTTCCAGGGAACCAGGAATTGGGGGTATAACTGACCAAGATGGGAAGGCCTCTATGGGGATAAGAGATGAGGATATACAGGTGACAACTTCAAAGATGGCATTACTTATAACTCCAAGGAAGTTTTCTTTGGAAGAAATAGGTAATATGATTATTTTGATGCAAAAGTCAATCAACAGTTTGTCTACAAAAATCCAGGATGTGTTGCAGCAAAATATAATTGTTAGTCAAAAAGTGGAGAAACTGGAATGTACAGTAAATATCTTAGAAGGTAAATCAAATCAGAAATCAGAACCTTAGAGTTTTAAATTTTCCAAAGATTCATTTGATCTCCCCGAATAACTTGTTTAGAAGTTATTTAATGAATATTTTAAAATATTCAGAGTCAGCTATTCCGGCTATTTCAAGAATTTATTACCTCCCCCAGAAACAGGGGAGAGAAGAAAAGCAGCAATTGGAAGAACAATCTGAAGTAAATTTAAACTTAACTGATATATTAGAGAAATCCTTTGAAGTTAATATCCAATCAAGGGCAACTTTAATTGTCCAATTTGCACTTTTGATGGAAAGAGATTCAGTGCTAAAGTCATATTTTAGGCATCAAAAACAAAAATTCTATGGCCAAAATCTTAGAATTTTTCCAGATTTGGCCCGTTCCATGCAACTTCGTAGGAGAAAGTTTATAGCAATGAGATCTGAAGTGGTGGAAAGAGGGGCAAAATTTATACTCTGATTTCCCTGTTGTTGTTTGATTCAGTATCAAAGCTCTAGATATATTTTTAATTATCCAGAACAGTTAAGAGTTTACCTGGATTCCCACTCTTAAAAGTCCCCATAGAACTGGGATAAGTTTAGGTAAATAAGATGTAGCCTAGGCAACCAGTATGTTATATGTAAGGATTACCTATTAATGACTGCTCCAAGTTAATTTGTTTACATTGTCTCTATTTTCCTTCATATTTTGAAAGGTGTTCAGAGGGGGGTATTAAGGAAAGTATATATTGTTTGATTCTTAAGAATAAATTGTTAGCTTATGCTCATCTGTATACCATATCTTGTAAATTACTTGAAAAATTCAATAAAAATAAAAAAAATAAATGATCTAGAAAGGAATACGATGAGTGAGGTTATCAAATTTGTAGATGATATAAAATTATTCAGAATAGTTAAATCACAAGTGGATTGTGATAAATTGCAGGAGTATCTTGCGAGACTGAAGCCTGATCCTAATGAGAGATGATCCCAGGATCTTAGGCTCAGCAAGAGTTGCGCTAATGAATTCTGAACTCCTTTTAATTCTGACAATCTATTGATAAGCACAAGCAGAGAGTGAATAAGAGACACCAGATATTCCTTTTTTAATGCAGCCTATTATTGATATAATTGGTGAAGAGAGAAAAAACAAGCCTTAGCTCCTGCCATTATTTGGGGCTTCATAGTTAACTTGGAGTCAACTAAAACTCTTAAAATTTGTACCTACTCACTGCACTGCCATCTTTCCCCTTCTAAGCTTATTACTGAACTATTTGCTATAATTGATTGTTCCTTAAAACTTGACATTGCAATTTTTTATGGGTCAAGATTCATATTATTCTTTTGCATCCATACAGATATTTTTGGATATTCTTCTCTCTTTGGACTCAATTTCAGATATAATTGTATATCATCTACATACATCTGAAATTTGATCCTATCAAATCTAATCAGATTGGGCGAAATTCTCATTTACAGTTTAAAAAGAATAGGAGACAAAACAGAGCCTTGTGATACCTCACCAAATAGACATCATGAGGAAGACAGATGTCCTTATAAGAGACTCCTCTGAGAAAAGTCAGATAGGAAAGAATTAAATCATTTCAGTGACATACCCTCAACACTTCATTTTCATCAGAATCTTATGGTTTACAGTGTTGAAAGCAGCTGTTAAATCTAATAAGAGTGCAATCAAGCCTCTGTCTTACTTCAGTGAATGGTATGTCATTAAAAAGTACCACCAAAGTGGTTTCTGTACCACAATGTGGTTGAAAACCAGATTGGCATTGATTTAATAACTTATTTGCTTCTAAAAATAATTGCAGCTGTCTAGATAGTATAGCAATTTCTTATGTTTTCAGTATGGCAATTTCTTATGTTCTTATTAATCGGAGAAAATTATTTTTCACTCAATGCACAATTAAACTCTGGAATTTGTTGCCAGGGGATGTGGTTAGTGTAGATGTGTTTAAAAAAGATTTGGATACGTTCTTGGAGGAGAAGTTCATTACCTGCTATTAATCAAGTTGACTTAGAAAATATCCACTGCTATTATTAGCATCAGTAGCGAGGGATATACTTAGTTTTTGGGTACTTGCCAGGTTCTTGTAGCCTGGATTGGCCATTGCTGGAAACAGGATGCTGGGCTTGATAGACCCTTGCTCTGACCCAGTATGGCAATTTCTTTTGTTCTTAGTTCACTCTATCAGCTTTCCTCAAGAAAAGGAGATTGGAGATTGGCTGAAAATTATCTACAACTTATGGATCTAAGAGAAGGCTTTTTAATTAAGAAGGAAGAAAGCCATTTCTCAAAGCGGTATTAATGATCAGATTTAGTATGTCTAATAAACTCATCCTAGCATTTTTAATCAGTCTAGAAAGTTAGAGATTCATTATGCATGTGATAGAATTCTATCAAATCAAAACCTATCAGTCTACAAAAGATTGTTATCCATGAAGGAAACAAACAATGACTTGTTTGCGAATATCTTATTTCATCTAAGCTCCTATTGCCTCCATTATCCAAATACTTTAAGAGATAAATGCTGTGCAAAAATTTTACTGTCAAGTGACTCTGACCTCTTTAATATCTATAACAGGAGATAGCTGATATACAAAATCTCTCATTAAACAAAATTGTTCTTAGACAATTGGCCACATTTCATAATTTATCAGAATACTATTTCTTCTTGGTTGCATCATTTTCTTTATTTTTCACTCTCAGATGCTCCTTATACTTTATTTTAGATTCTACAAAATCTTTATTCTATCTTGCATCCTAATCTTTTCAATACCTGCAGGTTTTCTCCAAACCAAAGCAAGGACCAAGAATCATTAATGGTCCTTATTAGGGAAGTGAATCGGGCTTCGGACGATTGAAAATATCATCGATATTTTCCAAATCATCAGAAATCGGGGGCTCCCCTGAAACGATAGGAAAACCCCACGATATTGATCGTGGGGGTTCTCTTATCGTTTTGGGGGAGGGTGGGAAAAACGGCACATAAAAATAACCCCTAAACCCACCACGACCCATTAAAACTAATTTCTTTGCTTCCCCCACCCTCCTGGCCCCCCAAAAAACATTTTACAGGTACCTGGTGGTCCAGTGGGGGTCCCGGGAGTGATCTCCCGCTCTCGGGCCGTCGGCTGCCACTAATCAAAATGGCGCCAATGGCCTTTGCCCTTACCATGTGACAGGGTATCCGTGCCATTGGCCGGCCCCTGTCACATGGAGGGAGCACTGGATGGCTGGCGCCATCTTTAAAAATGGCGTGGGCCAGCCAGTGCTCCTACCATGTGACAGGGCATGCAAATATTTATGTGCACATCTCATGGCCATGCCCCATCCAGACCACTCCCCGACCATTATCATTTATTAAATTGAGTGAGATGTGCACTCAGCAGGAGACACGTGCGCATCTGGGAGACTTTTAAAATTTGGGCAGTGTGTGCAAGCCCATCTTGTGCATGCATCCCTTCATTGATGTGCGCACAGGGCTTTTAAAATCTACTTCATGGTCTTTTGAAAAGACCCATAAGCGAGAAAATGTAATGAGTTCTGGAAATTGACAAATCCAGGTATGGCATGAGACTTATCTGTCTGAGGATCAAAGTCATCTTTTAAATCCTTTCATAAGGACATGATAGCTTCTGAGCTCAAGTGTTACCTATAGATTACTTCAGCCTAGGAAAGACAGAAACATAGAAAATGATGGCAGAAAAGGATCAAACAGTCCATCCAGTCTGCTCTGCAATCTTATGGTAGCATCTGCTGCCTTAAGAGTCACCCCCTTACTTAGTTTCCCAACCCGACAAAGTCAGGGCCCTTGTTGGTTGCTGTTTGAGTCCAATTCCCTGTGGTATCTCTTGCCGTCGATATAGCAGGGTAGTCCTGGGTCTAAAAACCTAAGAATATGGCTTGCTTCTTGCTGTTTCTCTTTCTCCCCCCTTCTTTCTCTCTTCTTCTCCACCTCTTCTTTTTTCCACTCTCTCTCTCTCTCACTGCTCGTCTATGAAATATGTGCTGCATTTCCTGTTGCAGCAACCAAAATACATTATTTTAAGTTTTAGTTATTTTAATTTCTCATTTTAATTTCTTTATTTTTATTTTCATTTTGAAATAATTGTAAACCGTTTTGTTCAAATCCATTTGTTATAACGGTATATAAAAAGTTTTAAATAAATAAATACATGCATTTTGTCCCCCACCCAGCTTCTTGCCAGCTAATATATTCTCCGGAGTGGATGATACATTTTTGGCGTTAGTGTGCAGTTGTTAAATAGCACATGATTTACAGATTAGGGTAAAAAACTGTACTGCTCTCATTGTATGTTTTGCCCATTAGCATGCATGCAGATAATAAGATTTACTGTTTGTATGCTAAACTGTAAGCAATCACTTTAGTGTGCATGCTAAACTGGTTCAAAGTGCAAGCTAAGACCTTTAAGCTTTAGAGACTCAGCCACATAATCTGTTAGATTGAGATAAGAGTAGGATCTACTGAGTCCAATCATTGTTTATTACATATAATTTGCTTTCTAATCATACATTTATTAAGGTTAATTAGTTAAGCCTATTTGAGTCCTCGTTTTTTATAGTTTAGTTACTAATCTAGCCAGAATCTCAACCCTAGAGACAAACTTCATCATCAGACCTAATTTATTTATCACCCTTCATTGCCTCAGGTACAGACTGTGAACCTTCTGGGAACAGGGAAAACATTTACTGTACCTGAATGGAACTTGCCATGAGCTACCAATAAAAAGGCATGAGCTAAATACACAATAAAAAATTAACTATTTAATCAATTAATCAATTAATTATTTAATTCTTCATTCTACTTGGACCTAGTTAAACTAAAATAACTATAAGAAGTACAAGTTTTACTTTTATTATTAACTAGGAAAGGATTCTTATTCTTCACAGAGTACCCTACTTGGCATTCTCAACAGCAAGACAGACTAAAATGAAAGGTACTTGAATGTCTCTCTCAGCTTTAAAGCTATTTTTCCTAAGCAAGGGAGTGGCAAGTTGGTTGAGTAAGGAGGAGGCAGTGTGGGAAAATTTGAACTGCTTTTACTTGTATTTTCCTAGTTCTGGAATGTTTTAAAAACATTGTATTTTGAATCAATCTATATTGTGTCTGGAACTAAGTGTTCACAATTACTGCAATGTTAGAAAAATGGCATTAAAAGAAATGTTTAGTAGTTACAATTTACAATATGAAACTTTGGTAGAAACACATCTATCTATTTCAGCTTATGCAGTCTTTTTAAAACAAGAGTTCAATGGAGACATATCTGCATAGAAAATATAGATTTTATGAAACTGTAATCCTTATTATATGGAAAGATGGAGAAAGACCATATGTAGAATTACATGAGAAGGTCTTCTTAATATCACAAGCACCTGCGTAAGCCATTTGGAAAATACATTTTCTAGATAAGTATTAACAGAAGGCCTATCACAGACAGTTTACCAAAAATATCACCCTTTATTGCACTCAAGGAATGTGTGAAAATCAGCCCAGATGGCTTAAAAAACTAGTTGTCTCTAACTAAAACATGCTTGAATGTAACATGAAAGAGACCTAGCATAACCCTAACATAAAATTATGAGAAATACCTTAATGGTAGGGCCAGACATAGAAAAATATTTTAACCTTGGCAGACATTGCAAAAATTCAGGAGTTGATGTGGCCTGTGTAATCATAAGCAGTTTCAGTAAAAGATGCTAGACTACTATTTGTTGAGAAATATCCTGGCCATAGACCAGGAACTATCTGAAATTATTTTAACAGCAAAAAATAAAACAGGTTTTATGTAGTAATTTACTCAAACAGGATCCAAGGGTGATTCACAATTTTAGAATTTCATGGGTAGAAATAGGGCAACCTCCTCATACCCCCCTTCACAATAGATATGGATCAAAGATAGTGCTAATCTATGAATACATTGAATATAAATGTGAATCTGGACAGATAAGCATCCAAGTCATACAAATATGGAGATTCAGAACACTTTTTGGATAGCCCTAAGCCCTGATGAATCCAAATTAATTTATAGATTGTGCTAGTTCAAAGTATTTATTTATTTATTTATCTATCTATCTATCTATCTATCCGCCCCCTTTCTAGTTTAGATGGGGTTCAGCTTTACTGAGCCTAATTCAAAAGTTTTCAGATGAATGTAGTATGCTTTGAAGTACCTAAAAAAAGTGGAATATAAATCGAATAAATAAATAAATAAATAAATGAATATGATTTTGCCCTTCTAGTCTATTTCTGACATAAGGATTCTAACAACCAAGGAGTTTTATAGATAGCCTTTTTTTTTTATTAAAGTGTGCAGATTGTAGAGAAATTTGCCCCTTCAGTTGATTCACTCTCTTCTACCAGATTTCTGACAAGAAAGGTATCTGATTCAGACCCCATGGAAGGGTGTAAGAGAGGATCTGGGAGGGAGGTCCTTGACTCTAGAAAATGTTTATAGTAGATGGGAGGCTCTGACTAGGTCTGGCTCAACCCAGTCGTGTAGGCCTTGGCCCTGCAATTTTCTTGCAAGGCAAGAGGTAGATAGAGGGCATGGGAAGGCTCTGACTGGGCTATTCTGAGCCCAGCCAGGTAGACCCAGATCCTGTGGCTGTCTTGAGTGTAGTAGTGGAGGTTGGAGACCCATTCTGCTTTTTGCTTTTGTTTTTAATTTTTTTTTTCAATTCAGGAAATGAACTGAACAAAAACCAAACATTAAACAAACCAAGAATCAACCCCCTCCCCTCCCTTGAAATGGAAAAAACAAACTGAAATTAAAAGTTTTGTCCTGCACATCCCTTTCATTCCTGTTCTGTTACATTTGACTGCATTGGGATCACTATTCCAAAACAACCACAGTTACCCATTTCACCAGGTTCCACATTCTACTAAAGACTAGGGGCTGGATTTTCTAATGCTGCAAGGCATAGTGAATTTAGCGGTAACGGGGGGCAGGTGGGGCGAAACGGGGGGGGGGGGGGCAGTCCTGCGATAGCCTGCAGCAATTGCACCTCCGCGGTGTGATCGCTGCCAGCGTTGTGCCAAATAACTACACCATAAAAGGTATAGTTATTTGGCGTGAAACTGGCAGCGAAAAAGAAGTGCACCTTTCGCTGTCGGCGAAGTCTTCGCAGCATCAGCCCCGGTGCCGCCCTGACTCCTCCTCTTGCGGGGCTGATGCCGCCCCGACTCCGCCCTGATCTTGGTATCGCATGCGATCCGCATAGAAAATGACCCCCTAGATCTAAATTAGCTCCTTTTGTTGGTTCCAGGACCAGTTGATCAGTTTAGTAGTTATTTATGGTATCCAGAATCTTTACTTTCCTAGCATGTCCTGATAAAGCATTTACTCATTCAAGGCTGTAATAATTTAAATCTCCCATTATTATTGTGTTCCAAATTGTATTTGCCTTTCTCATTTACTTTAGGAATTCACTGCCTGAGACATCATCTTGGCCAGATGGATGGTATTATACCCCTACTAATATAGTCTTCCCCATCATCCATGGAATTTCTATCTGCTCAATATTTAATGTCACCTGGGTTACTTCACTCAATCTCACTGACAGGCTATTCTAACTTCCCTGTTATGCCAATATCTTTACAAGATACCTTTTTCTAAGCCATGTACTCCTCAGTTTCTCCCATGATTCAGTTTAAAAGTTGTTGTAAGGGGAGCTGGAGAAGGAGAGAGCGGGGAACAGCTGCCCATACTGCCACTCGGCAAGTGTTATGCCCCAGGAACAGCCCGGACTCACCCGAACAATATCTCTGAGGTGAAGGAACTTCTCTCGGTCTTGAAGGAGGCGGCGCCGAGTGACGTCAGAGGAGTGCGTCTCCCTTAAATTTGGAGGTAGACGCCACTAAAATTGGGAGCTGGAGAAGGAGAGAGCGGGGAACAGCTGCCCATACTGCCACTCGGCAAGTGTTATGCCCCAGGAACAGCCCGGACTCACCCGAACAATATCTCTGAGGTGAAGGAACTTCTCTCGGTCTTGAAGGAGGCGGCGCCGAGTGACGTCAGAGGAGTGCGTCTCCCTTAAATTTGGAGGTAGACGCCACTAAAATTGGGAGCTGGAGAAGGAGAGAGCGGGGAACAGCTGCCCATACTGCCACTCGGCAAGTGTTATGCCCCAGGAACAGCCCGGACTCACCCGAACAATATCTCTGAGGTGAAGGAACTTCTCTCGGTCTTGAAGGAGGCGGCGCCGAGTGACGTCAGAGGAGTGCGTCTCCCTTAAATTTGGAGGTAGACGGCGCACCGCCGCCGCCGGCGCGCTGCCTAAGCCGTGCGCTCCGAAGGGGCGCGCGGCTTGGTCCGGCGAAGGCCGGCGAAGGCAAGAAGGCGACCATCCCCCCTTTGAAGTGGACTGTTTCCCGAAGGAATCTCTCTTAACGTTGTTTGGTCACAGAAAAGTGAGTAAAGACAATAAGTTTGCTACTGATTGAGGACTGCACTTGTGTTAAAATGCCGCATACCAAGCGGAAGGGCAAGGTCCGACCGGAAGCCTCGACCCCAGTCGGACCAAACCCAGGACAAACATTATTGACCAATTTTTACTCACAATCAGAAGTATTAGCCCCGGAGAGTCCCGTTGCGAGAGAAGGAGGGGTCCAAACTCCACCCTCGCTGGGAGAAGTAAGCTTGAGTCCCGGGGCTCCAGTTACTCCAGCTCCCCCATGCAGTTCACACATCATTGACTTAGGCTATACTGAAATACGGAAGTCGTTTGTTCAGTTAAGCCCGTTCGAGGAAGCCAGAGGTGAAGTAGAACTGCAAGAGGTGAAGGAAGGTCAATGGGCCTCTCCTCCTATAATGACAACTGAGGTTCTGGAGAACCGAGGAGCTGTAGGTCCCTCAATAATAACTAAAGGAGGGACATTTAATCCACATGTAGGAGATAACGCTAACTCGGAGTCTATTAACTTAGACATTTCACTCCACATGCCCGAGGCCTTGAGTGGAAATCCAAAAACAGTAACAATGGAAATGTTATGGCATGCCATGACGATACTACAGAACAATATTATGAAATTAAATAATAATATCAAAGATGTGCAAAATGTATTATTGAATTTAAATCCCATGGTAACCAACTATGGGGTAGCAATGTCTAAAGTACAGGAAGATGTTGTATCGATTAGAAATGTACAGTCAACAATAATAAAGGGAGAATTAGCACTCACAAGGAAGGTAGAATCACTAGAAAATTCTGTTAGATATTCAAATTTGAGGTTTGTTAATTTTCCCCAGTGTAAGTTGATATCCGCTAAGGAACAACTTAAAGATTACTTTCGTGAAATATTAACATGGCAGCCTGAGAATTTTCCTTTGGTTACTACCGCATATTTTATTAATGTTAAAAAAATTTCAGAACAAATGTTACAGGATGTATCTTTGAATGTCACGGAATTAATAGAGACATCTTATGCTTCCCAAGTAGAACAGAGAGGGACTCTTATAGTTAAATTTGCTTCATCCCTAGATAGGGATAGAGTTCTGAAAACATTTATGATAAAAAGGAACTCTCTATACTTGGGGCAAAAAATTTGGGTCTACCCAGACGTGGCTAAAGAAACCCAAGATAAAAGAAAAAGATTTATAACTTTAGCAAATATTGCGAGAACTTTAGGAATACAAATTATGATACGATTTCCATGTAAATGTGTCATGAAGGTAGATGGAGTGAAGTACGTGTATTATGATCCTTCTCAGTTAGAAAGATTCCTAGAAGAGCGGAGGAACCGAAATGCGGAACTTAACACCAATATAAATATTATTACTGGAGAATAGATTAGAATTTTCTGATTCTTTTTCTGTGTTAAGAGATATAATTTAGGTTATAAGTTATTCGTTTGATCAGCTCCCCTTATTTGTTTGGTATTTAGAAAAGCAAGGAACGACATGTTAATATATATAGATATATATGTTTTGTTTTATTTGGGAAATTTAGGTGATAATGTGTTGTAACCTGCTTTCTTAATATATATTCAATGTATTAAATGGATATATGTAATATTAAAAAATTAATAAATAAAGAATTTAAAAAAAAAAAAAAAAAGTTGTTGTAAATCCTTTATAAAATTTACTTCTAGTAACTAGATTTCACCATGGTTAAAGTGGAGCCCATTCCATTGAAGTAGATCTTTTCCTCAAAATGTTCTCCAGGTCCTTATACATCTAATGCCCTCTTCCTTTCACCATCACCTTATTCATGCATTGAGGCTACAGTGCTCAGACTGTATTTGGGTTCCTGCTCATGAAACAGGCAGTATTTCTGAGAAAGCAACCCTGGAAGTTCTGGATTTTAACTTCCTACCTAAAAGCCTAAATTTGACTTCTAGAAACTCCCTCCTGTATCTTTTTATGTGGTTGGCACTTATGGAAGTGGACTCTTGAGCCGGCTGGGACTGATGGTGTTGCACTGTGGGGACCCGCACTGGGCGTCACAGCTGGGAGGTGGTGCTGAAGAGGTGTTCCGAAGAAGGCTTCACCACTGGAAGCCCAAGGTCCCCCCAGGAGGAGTCCGTAGGGACCCGGGCCTCTTGGACTTAGGTGTGACCCTATGCAACCAAGGAACAGAGAAGTAGCTGAAGAGGTAGTCGACAGGGGCAGCTGAGCCCAGGAGGCCAGAAAAGACTTCACCCTTGGAATCCCGCTGCCCTCCCGGGAGGAGCCCGAGAGGGCCAGAGCCGCTGGGACTTAGGAGAATCCTCTGGGCAAGCGAAGAACCGGATACCTGTAGACGAGGAGTGAACTGGAGCCGAAGTCAATGGATGAAGCAGGGTCAGAAGCCAGAAGTCAGAAGTCAGAAGCCAAAACCAGGGGTGGAAGCTGAAGTCGGAGTCAATGGACGAAGCAGGGTCAGAAGCCAGAAGTCAGAAGTCCGAAGCCAAAACCAGGGGTGGAAGCTGAAGTCGGAGTCAATGGACGAAGCAGGGTCAGAAGCCAGAAGTCAGAAATCTGAAGCCAAAGATAGGCAGGAGTCCTGGAGCAGCAACTAGCAACTCAGACAAGTTCTCCTCAGGGCCATAACCCTCCCAAGAGAGGAGGTACTCCCAGTGTCTGAGATGGAACCAAACGTCTAGTACTTCCTTGACTTGATAGACTGTATCCTCGTGTACCTCAGGTGTGGCCGGTGCAGGGGTCTTCCTATGGAAGATGGATAGAACCAGTGGCTTCAGCAGGGAAATGTGGAAGACGTTGTATACCCAGAGCGTAGGCAGGAGACGGAGTCAGTAGGAAACTGCCCCTACCCATTTCAAGATAGAGAACGGGCCAATGTACCTTAGGGCCAGGCGCATTGAAGGAAGCCATAAGCGGAGGTGCTTGGTGCTTTGCCACAACTTACCCCCGGGGAGAAATGACGGGGCTGGACGACGTAGGTGGTCTGCAAACTTCTTCGCGATAACCGCAGTGCGTTGAAGTTTCTCCCGGGTAGATCTCCAGAGGTGACGCAACTGTTGGGCCAAGAGTTGTATGGCTGGCGATGGCACTACCAATGGCAAGGGCAAGGGAGGTCGAAGGTGTTTCCTATATACCGTATAGAAGTGAGAACTGCCGGTGGCAGAGTGTTTGTGGTGGTTGTACAAGAACTCCACCCACGGGAGTAGGCCACCCAATCATTCTGCAAATCTCCCACGAAGGACCGGAGGAAAGTCTTCAATGTCCAGTTCGTGCATTACACTTGATGGGAAAGGGCGTCCGCCCGGATGTTCTTAGCTGCTGGCCTGTAGCAGAGGAGGAAGTCGAAGCGGCTAAAAAAGAGGGACCACCGGGCCTGTTGGGGGTTGAGGCACTGGGCGCGGCATAAACATTCTAGGTTCTTGTGGTCCGTATACACGATCACTGGGTGCTGGGACCCCTCCAACTACTGGCACCATTCTTCGAAGGCCATTTTGATGGCCAGAAGTTCATTGTCTCCTATGCCATAATTTTTTTCTGCAGGTGAGAATTTCTGGGAAAAGTAGGAACACGGCAGGGATTTGCCTTTGCTGGATATTTGACTCAGGATGGCTCTGACCGCCATGTCAGAGGTGTCAACTTCCACAATAAACTGACGTTGGGGGTCCAGGTGATGGAGACATGTGTCCTAAAGGAAGGCTGTCTTCAGCTCTTGGAACGCTTGTACCACCACAGCAGGCCAGGTCCTGGCATCAGCCTTCTTGGTGAGGGCCATAAGCAGTGCCACCATCGTGGAGTAGTGTGGTATAAATTGCCAGTAGAAATTGGCGAAGCCAAGGAAGTGTTGAAGTGCCTTGATCCCCACAGGTTGAGGCCAATCCTTGATGGCCGTCACCTTCTCGGGATCCATATCGAAACCTGTGGAGGACACGATATACCCAAGGAAGGGTAAGGACTCTTGCTCAAATTGACACTTCTCCATCTTCAAGAAGAGCCGGTTATTCCGAAGTTTCTGCAGTACACTGCGGACCTCTCGGCGGTGCGTGCCCAAGTCCTTTGAGTATATCAGCACATCATCTAGGTAGACAATAACCGACGTATGTAACATGTCCCTTAGTACCTTGTTCATGAGGTTCTGGAAAACTGCAGGAGCATTGCAGAGGCCGAAGGGCATGACCAGGTATTCGTAGTGGCCATCCCTTGTGTTGAACGCAGTCTTCCACTCATCGCCTGGCCGAATCCTGATCAGGTTATAGGCCCCATGGAGATCCAGTTTCATGAACACCTTGGCTTCCTGTAGTCGGTCCAGTAGTTCCGGAATCAAGGGCAATGGGTAACAGTCGCGTCGGGTAATAATGTTCAGACCACGATAATCTATACAGGATCGGAGGGACCCGTCCTTCTTCGCTACAAAGAAGAAACCGGCTCCCACCGGGGAGTTGGATGGTCGGATGAACCCTCGGTCCAGATTCTCCTGGATATATGCGGACATAGCTCATGTCTCCAGGAGTGACAATGGGTACACCCGTCCTCGAGGCAGCGTGGTACCCGGAATCAGATTGATAGCACAATCAAAGGGTCGGTGCTCCGGGAGGCTGTTCAGATCGTCTGGGATGTCCCTGGCTGCCAGCTCATCTTAGAGTTTTGGGGAGAGACCCTCCATGAATATGCCGTGAAGGCTGTCAATTTTGTGTCATACTCGGACAGGGGCCTGTTGCCCTGACGTAGCTGAAGTAACTCTGAGGCGGCGGTGGGCCTGCTTGAGGGCTCATCAAAAACCTGCCAGAAGGCTACGACAAATTGCTCCAGGTTAGCCAGGTGGGAGTCCTGATGCTCCCAAAGGGAGGAGGCCCACGCCAGGGGTTTCCGGTCCAACAAGGTAATAATGTAGTTGGATTTAACCCAATTCATGGGAAACTGAGCTGGCAGTAGGTTGAACCAGATGAAACATTGATTAAGAAATCCTCAGCATAACTTGGCATCCCCAGAGTACTGTGTGGGTGCCGGTAGTTTAGTGGGAGTGGACAGTCCGACGTCGGCCACAGCTACGGGGACCGGGGGGCTGAGTGCGGCAGCTCCATCAATCCAATTTGCTAATCTCTGCACGGTCGACATCAGGGAGTCAAAGTGAATTTGTTGTTGTTGCAACCGCTGTGCAATACCTGGAATGGCTTTCACGCCCGTGGCATCTGCTGGGTCCATGGCCTTGCAAACTGTTATGGAAGTGGACGCTTGGGCCGGCTGGGACTGAAGGTGTTCCACTGTGGGGACCCACAGTGGGCGTCGCAGCCGGGAGGTGGCACTGAAGAGATGTTCCAAAGAAGGCTTCACCAATGGAAGCTCGAGGTCCCCCCAGGAGGAGCCCGTAGGGACCCGGGCCTCTTGGACTTAGGTGAGACCCTATGTGACCCGGGAGGAGCCTGTGAGGGCCTGAGCCGCTTGGACTTAGGAGAATCCTCTGGGCAAGCGAAGAACTGGATACCTGTAGACGAGGAGAGAACTAGAGCCGAAGTCAATGGACGAAGCAGGGTCAGAAGCCAGAAGTCAGAAGTCTGAAGCCAAAACTAGGGGTGGAAGCTGAAGTCGGAGTCAATGGATGAAGCAGGGTCAGAAGCTAGAAGTCAGAAGTCCGAAGCCAAAACCAGGGGTGGAAGCTGAAGTCGGAGTCAATGGACGAAGCAGGGTCAGAAGCCAGAAGTTAGAAGTCCGAAGCCGAAGATAGACAGGAGTCCTGGAGCAGCAACTAGCAACTCAAGAGTGAACCTCGTTGCAAGGCAGGGAAGGAGCCTAGCTGCAGGATTTAAGTAGGCCTGCAGTGTCTGACGTCATCGGGAGGCAGTCCTAGTAGTTTCCCGCGCTGGCCCCTTTTAGTTCAGAGCCCCCGCGCGCGCGCGTGCCTAGCAGGTGGGGCCAGACATGATGGATCGCCAGCATCTCCCTCGAGGAGACAGCGCAGCGGCCAAGGCCAGAACAGGCCTTGTCGGCGTCTCGGTGGCCCGGGCCGACCTCGAGGTAAGTGGAGGACCCGGGGCACAGCCCAGGGCCATAGCAGGCACCCACATGTACCACAACAGGTGACTTTTCCCCAGCACTCTCTAAAATCCTATCTAGGTGATTTGTGCAGTCCACTACTTCACATTAGGCAGGCAAGTTACCAAGTGATTCTCATGCCCACCAGCAACTTATCTATTTACATTCCTTATGAGCGAATCATCAACTAGAATAGTAGTCATAATCCTTTCATTCTTGGCACACACTATTTCATATAAAAAAAAAGACAACTGAAAACCGCTGGTGAACAGGTGCCAAGTTGTATTGTATTACCCAGCAAGCAAAACACAAGGTTAAAGTAACAGCAGAGAAAGGAAGGAGAAAACAGTGAAATATAGCAATTAGCCATAAAATGACATCAACCGTTATTACATCACAAAAATAATCAAAGAAGACTAGTACTCAAATATACACACAACTAAATCCAGCCAAACACAGATTTGAAGTGGAAAAAATTCTGAAGAAACCACGTTCAGAGAAAACCATAAAACGTAAAGTCATAGTCCCCTTTTCTAAATAATATCCAACACACACATTGTGCTAGTAAAAAAACCTTTTTAAATTTCTTATAAATATAAAACAAAACTTCCCTTATGCAGTCTTCAAAGATCTTGTAATCCCTTTTTTAGGAAGAGGTAACTCCCTTCAGGGCACTTAACTCATTTATATATTCAGGGCTTCTCCGACTAGCATTTCACATCCCATACTGATGCTCAGTCCCTGGGGGTGAAATCTTTTTGTGAGGGAAACTCTCACTTATGGCCCAGGCAATGAATAAAGGTCACCAGTATATATCTTTGAAGTGTATTTGTTAGTGCTTCCCATGAGGTGAGATGTAGTAATGAGTACATAGGACCAGGACTGGGTGTAAAATTATAGTTTACTGATTCATGAAGTTAAATAAAGTCAGGGTCACATGATGCATCTGGGCTGAGCAGACACTGATCTCTTCTGCTACTGACCCTGGGCTCATTGCCTTACCTTAACTTCGTTCCAAATACGTTTGAAGAAATCCCAAATGGCAGATAAATCTCCTACGAAATCATTGCCCATGATGTGGGGAGATCAAAACCTCAGGGCGAAAATAGCCTGCCACAAAACAACAGCAGAGAAGGCGGACTGCAGCGAGGAGCAAGCCTCGGATGAGGAAAATATGGCCGACGCGGCTCTCCCAGCCAAAATTGCTGATGCAGTGAAAACAGTGATGGTTCAACTGAAGGACAAAATTCATACAAGCTTCGATGCTAAACTTGCATCGGTAGTTGACCAAGTAACTCAGTTAGTCTCTAGTCTTTACAGTAAGTGAAACTACTGCCCAGCTCACCTAGACAATGTTACTAAGCAGGTGGAACAATTAGACTCTCATTAACTGCCATGCGACAGTGCCTGGAGATGCTGGAGTGAGCACATGTGTGCACACAGGAGAAACAAGATGATCTGGAGAACAGGAACCAGAGGAACAACTTGAGAATTGTTGATTTACCTGAAAAAGCAAAAGGACCAGATGCTGTGCAATTTTTATCAACATGGATACCAATGCTTCTTAATCTGTCCTTCAAGAATGGTAGAATCAAGCTGGATTGGGCTCACAGGGCATCAGCACCACTCCCGAAGGAGAATGGAAAACTAAGAGCACTTATAATTTGTGTGCTCAACTTTGGAGATAAGTGCCATATAGTAAAGGCATGCAGGCGGAGAAAGGATTTGCGATGTATGGGGCAGAGAATATATATCTTTCAAGATTACTTTGCAGAAGTTCAATGTAAAAGAATGGAATGTCTGGAGGTGAAGCACAAACTACAGCAAAGAGGGTTAACATATGCAATACTTTACCTTGCTTGGCTGAGGGTGGTTCGCGTTGGAAAAGCAACACTATTTGGGTCAGTGAAGGAGGTGAAGGTCTTCCTGCAGAGGATTAAAGAACCCTCCAAGGCAGTATCCTGAATTGACTGATCTACCTATATTCTTTTCTTGTGCCTTTCATTTTGATTTCTACAGGCTGGTGCCATTTCAGTAGGAAATGGATGATTAGTAAGGGCTTTCTTTCTTATGCCTTATATTCTGACGGAAAGGGACTGAGGCTGGATAATGTTTCTTTTTTTTTTTTAAGGGTAAAGAGCAAGGCCTGGGTCAGGGCAGCTGGGGGTGGGGGATGGTTCCATAAGGGATAATTGAGGGGCAAGGGATGAAGGAATGGGGAAAGGGAGGGGGTAGGGGATAGGGGTGGGTTTATCTGTGAAATGGTTTTTCCTGTCATGTGTTGCACAGATATGCATGATACTATGGAGTGGAGGGAAAGATCTAAATATTGGTTCCCTGTAGGTGAAGAATAGATCTGCTGCTGAAGATTGGGCACTGAGGCCTAGGGAGGCTATTGTGGTTGTTTTTCAGAATGCCTGATGACTTCATTGGCGATCCAGAGACTTCATTACACAAGCAGCGAGAAAAATGGACTTGCTTACGAGCAGGTTGTTGGGACTCATGCTGATACCTATGGGGAACGGAAGGAGTGGGAGGGTTGGGGCGTAAACATGGGGGAGAATGAGGTGGATGATTTGATATGGGGGGTGAGTTTTACAGGAGCTCAAGGGTCCTGGGTATTCCTCTACCTGGTTTTGCTTCTAGTTGGGGGGGGGGGGGGGAGAGGGAGTGGTGGGTCTGATGGGGCTAGCGACTCCCCTAGGACTGGGACTCGATTGTTGGGTTGCTGACCTTTTTGGTTACTATTAGGATGTTTACTCTGGGAGATGTGTTGGGGGTTTAGTTAGGGTTTATTTTTATGGTTTTGTCTTAAAAAAAGCTATACATATGTTACATCATATGGTTTGTGAACTATGTATGATACGTGGGAATACTCCTTTTTATTTCTTTCTCCTTGTGCATGGTACTTTTCATCAGCGAACTGGTGTGGGAACATGGTTAATCTTCCAATTACTATTGTTTCTCTTAATGTACGGGGCATTGGGACCTCAGTAAAAAGATGCAGAATCTTGGGATATCTCAAGAAGAAGGGGGATACAAATTGCCCTTTTACAGGAAACTCATCTCACTGCTAAGAAGCATGACAAACTGGTCTGGGATTGGGTAGGGCACATGGAATATGCTTCATATAATTCTAAAAGTATGGGTGTCTGCACAAATTCCTCCCTCTGAGTATAAGGTATATTAAGATACAGAGGGGAGGCTAGTATTGCTGGAATGGTTGTTCTATGGGTTGAACTTTGTACTAGCTTGTGTGTATAGCCCCAGTGTTTCTCAGTCAGCCTTTTATGAATGAGTTCTGGAGAAAGTGGAATATTTTTCGAATCTTCCTGTTGTAATGGCTGGTGATTGGAATGTCTGTTTGGATGTGCAACTTGACAGAACCTCAAAGGGCCATTTTGTAGGTCTAGCTGATTTTCTTAAATTTATGATGCAGCATTAGGATTGGTAGATGTCTAGAGATCTCAGAACCCATCGGGGAGAGATTATATATACTACTCTCTGCAACAGAAGACATATAGTCATATTGATTTCTTTTTATGCTCTGTATTGCGGCAATGAAGACACATCAGGCAGGATTCATGGCAAGAAGGAAAAAAGAAGGGCTGACCACTCCCGTGGGTCCCTTTTTATTGTACATTCATCCATAGCATACAATGTGCCATCACATCATTGGCTCCCCTCTCCATAGCATACAGACGTGTTATTAGACCATTGGCTCAGGGGGTGTGCACAGATCATTTCATTGGCTGCTGAATCCTATACCATATATGTGTCTGTCTTTTTCCTGCATCTGACTATGTGACAACTAGCTATCCTTTCAGGCAGTCAGGGTTAATTATAAGCTAGAGAAATACGTGACAGCCAGGTATCCTCTCCTTAGGCAGAGAGGTTTAATTATAAGCTAGAGATTTAGATGCACTAGTGTTGCTGTATTCAGTGCAAAGGTCAGAGTTAGTATTAACCCCTGACATGGCCTGCTGGCAAGCTCATAATTCCCCACATCTCACCTTTTCTGTTTTTATTTAAGCAGCATAAGAATATCTCTGAATCCATGCTTAGACCCCTACTGAAATCTGTTATGTCTTGGTATGGGCTGGAGATAGGGGAAGGGGGATATGAGAGAAAAGCTGAGTCGGCGTGGTGTGCCAGCTGCCGCAGGAGCTCCTGAATCCTCCACATCACCCAGAGCTGGTGCAGCGTGGTGTGCCAACTGCTGCAGGGCCTCAGGATTCCCTATTAAGCAGCATACAAGACATCTTTGTATCCAAGCTGAAAAGCAAGGTTTAGTATGGATATGAGGTTGGGTATGCACTGAATACAGCAGCACAGGCAAATAATTTAAGAACAATTACAGTCATTATAATAGAAATCACCCTTTTGAGACCAGAAATATCAGGGAGCCAGGACCATAGCCAGTCCTATGGAGAAGTTGGTATTCTGTCAGAAAGTGGTGCATCAGCAACCATGGTTTCTATCTGCTCTATGGTATGTGTGAGGTTTGCTTTATAATCTGATATGTACACACAGCAATGAGATCCAATTAATGCACAAACACCACCCTTTGAAGCTAAAATGGTGTCTAAGGCTTAGCGGTTCTGTAATGCTACCTCTCTAATCTGAGAAACTTCTGTTGTGAGTAGTTTTAATGCATGGACTGTCTGATTAAATAGGGCAGTCGTCCAGTTAGCTAGGATGTGTAAGTCCCTGTAATTCATAGCTGTTCCCATTGGAGGAAACAGGCTTCTAGCTACCTGGGTTTCTGTATACTTATCTATGGGACTCTTGATCACCTCCCTTTTGTTACGGAGTCTTGCTTTGGGTAAATTGTTGAAGGCATAGTATGAGGGGAGGATGTAGCCTAGAGTGCATCTGCCTCTCCATCTGGGGGGAATGTGCATATATGCTCTACGCCCACATAACATCCAAATGTTCCCTATCTGGTTAGTGTACCAGTTACGGCGGGGCTGTTTGACTTGTTGTACCAATTGCGGATACATATTCACACAAGCTAAATTGCCCGTCTGAGAATTGTTCTCCTCTTTCACACCTTTTGTTTCCCCCAACTGAAACATCCTGAGATCAGGCCAATTGCACTTATAGTGGGTAAAGCTATGCAAGTATTCTGTGATATTTTGTGGGAATTCAGGGTATGCTGTTACATTAGAGTACGACCTGATCATGACTTCTTCTAATACAATGGTTCGGCTACAATACGGATATTTTCCCACCTGAAGCCCCTTCCCATCCCCTGGATGGGAAGGGGCAGTCTCTTGAATATGGCTGCCGATGGGTATTATGGTATTACCAACTGGAGAATTAAGGGGATAACCTCCCGGCCACGGAAAACTCATCCATCTTGTAAGATTAAATGGCACAGCATGCATCATTAGTCCTCCACGGGTATGGGTTGGCATGTGTGTGCAGATCCAACAGTTTGTTCGATTCAACAGGTGTGAAAGTTCTGTGCATCGAGGATGTACATGTTGTCCTGCCAGAATCCTTGTTTGGAAATCGCCATAGCTGGAGAAATAAGGGCAAAGGAGGAGGGTGCAGCAACACAATTGTTAATGAGTTGGCATTCAGGCAAGAAAAGGCGCTAATAAGAAGTTCTCTGGAGTTTTCTCAAGGCCTTGTTGTTTCAAAGAGTTGTGCAGATTGGTTGGATAGGGCTTTGATCTGTCCCCAGGTCATTTGGTGCTGCTTTTTGTGGGGAGTCCGGTCTCTGTCCTTCTGAGGGCTGTGGAGGCTCAGGGAGAAGTAGGGATCGGGTTCTGTAGATCCAGACGCCTTTCCATCTTTCCACGGGCTTGATACAACGGCTTGGAACCCAAAGTGGACCTGCGGGAGCAAGCACAGCAGCTTCCATGCCAGACAGAGTTAAGTAGCATTCTATACAAAATTGATGGTTGTGGGTGACTAACCCTAGTCCATAATGATTATCCATGGCTGTGGTCTGATTTGCCCCTGATATGTTTAGATGATTTAAAGTGAACAATACTTTGTTCATCCCAGTCCTGCTTAGGGGGAAGTCCAGGGGCAATCCCTGCTTTTTATTTGTGTTTGTCAAGGGCATTCTTTAGGGTGTGATTGGCTCGCTCCACAATGGCTGACCTGTGGAGTTGTAGGGAATGCCAAATATGTGTTTAATGTTTTATCAATAGACTTAGCATTCTGATGAAACATGGAATGGACTATTCCAGGGAGTGACAGTAAGCACTGCCTGTTTCGTGGCTGCATTTATGCAATTTTATTACTGAATGAAAACTAATCATTTAAAGGAAAAGTCATTTGCAGTAGGCTGAACCACAAACAACAAGTATTTCAGACATTACATTAAACATATGTTACACAGACTGCACACATATTCATTCATCCTGCAAATATTCATTCATAGTCTTCTTGACATCAAGGACAGACAACAGATAACACATAAATTTGAGTTCAAAATTCGTATCAAAAAGGTATCAAAAACAAAATTAGATCAAAGATCAAAAATCAAAAGGTGTCAGAAAAATGTTTGCAAAATGTTAAAATAAGCTGCAAAGTGTTCATCTTCACATCTCTCATGGCAGGAAGGCTGTCAATCTGGAAAATATTAAAAACTGGCACACCAGCAAAAAATGTACTAAGGTAATGATTAAAGTGAAATTTTTACTTTTTTAAACTTGGAGAATCAATTCTATTATTCAATTTAATAAAATCAATTTGGATTTGCAAGAAAAGGCTTGGGAGGGATTGCTTAGATGTAGCAACCTCTGTCAGTAAAAATTTTAGGTTCAGAATTCTGTATAAAAATTAGAAAAAAAAAATAAAACTGAAGTTTACTAAGACAGGAGGACTGGTGACCTGAAAAATAAAAATTAGTATACAACAGAATTATTAAAATAATAATATAATAACTGGTAGAATAGCATAGCGGCCTCCTAGTGAGGCCACCATCATTACTTTATAGATTGCGCAACCTGGAACAATAAATTCAATCAATAATACTCTGAGCTTAATTTCAATGTGGAATATCAGAATACAATATCTTCATTTAATTATTAGAATTGGAAATTAAACACGCTGTTCGCTCAGCTCTGTCTGCCTCACGCTAAAGCAACTGTTACTACTATTAGATGTCCTTGTCAGTAACCTCAGTTCAGTATTAAAGAAGTTTGAAAGTATTAATGTAATAAAGGTTCAGCATTGAAGGTAGAGGGAGAAGGAGGTTGGATCAGCAGGAGATCTGATCTGTGCCCCCCTTTGAAAGCTGGCAGCGCACAGTTAATGAAATGTATCAGAGTTATAACAAATACAGAAATTAGGGAGAGAAACTGCAAGTACTAAGTCCAGTTTTTTCTTTTCAAAAAGTTCTCCCTCCCCCCATGAGTGGGCAACCAAGAGTTAATAACAGAAAGACAGAGTGAGAGGGGAGGAACAGTGTTTCTCAAAAGAAAATAAACAGAGGAGAGAACTTTCATTCAATGAATAATCCTTCAGTCTATAGGAACTGAAAGGCAGCACTGTATAACATTAACTTAGTTAAACTATAATCCGTATGCAAGAAGTGGTACCAGCAAGTGATAACATAACTAGATAACATCAACCAAGACAATAACTGGCAAGGATTTGCTTGATCTCTTGTAACAGATTTCTATCTTAACTTACTTTGTCCTAAAGGGAAAATTACAGTAAAAATACAAGTTCTGTGCACTGGCAATGCAAGCAATTGCTATAAAACTTAAATATCAGAGAAATTGATTTTAAATGTGAGACAATTTAACTTTGCAAAAGGGGAACATTTCACATGAAATTTACACAGTATACTGTTCAAGTTTCAGTACAGTTATAACATAAAGGCCTCTGCATACACTTTCTGTGGGGGAAATGCTCTCTAAGTATGCAGACTTCTGTAACTGAATATCGAAGACCAAGATAAACACTCCTTCCAGGTTTGCTGTGTCTGCTCCAGCACTAGGTGTAGTCTGGTTTGTAACAGGTCATTGTACTCATCTTCATTAGATCATTTCTCTCACAAACAAAAACAGTGCCAAGGTAATGCCACTGTGTTATCAGGAGCGCGGCTACTTGGCCCAAGGTCTTATATGCTAATTTCTTTGAAGACCTGGGGGCATAGTTACTCCTTATGGCACTCCAGGTGGTATTCAATTCTATTGCTGTCAGGGATCCTTCTAGCAACCCTCGGGTGTAAGAGGAGTGAAACCCTGCCTCTTTGATACTTGTGCAGAGTTCTCTAAGAACCTATAGGGAAGGGCAGACCAACTATATTCTGTCCCACCTAGTTCTTTGGTCCTTTCTGTAATGGGAGAGGCTTGAATCCCTTCCAATAATTCCTCCCTTATGAGATTTCCATTCACTTGTTCTAGGTGAAACTCAATGCTGACCGCAACACATAAATCATTACCGGGAGCAGCGGTTTGAGATGGTAATTTACCTGGACAAATCAGTGATGCAGAATCAATGACTGTCTCAGGCAATGGTGGTTGGTGGTTGGTGGGGGAAGGGCTTGCGGGCAAGGTGAAGGGAGGCTAGCTTCTCTGATTTCAGTGTCTTTAGTTTCCTGGGGTTTTTTCTCTGAGGTGGACGCAGAGGAAGCCACAGGAGCCATGGTAGGGGATGGTGATGTCCCAGATATTCTATCGCTTCTGTGCATTTTTGCCAGAGTAACAATTGCCTTATAGGAGCCTTATAGGAGCCTTATAGGAGCTCGTGGGGGCATATGCAGGCCGTTGCCTTTCTTAATCCAATCTTGGACATCCAGAGTTCCAGCCTCTGGATAAAATGGGCAACGGCAAGCTATCTCACCTATCAATTTTTCGAAGTCCCCTAGTCTGACTTGTGCTATTTCTCCCTTGGTGACGAAATAATGATTCTTTATTATTTTCTGCAGCTTTCTAGCATGACACTTCTGCTTAGCTGACAGTTTCCCCCCCCATACTCACGCTTGTTGGGAGCAGACTTGCTGAAAAATTACTTACGATTACGATTACGGGAACAAGTCTGCTGTTGCGGTAGTTACCTAGGCTGTTCCAGCCGAGTGAGCAGGGGCTATCACGTCGGGCTCACCAGATATTGCGGCAATGAAGACACATCAGGCAGAATTCATGGCAAGAAGGAAAAAAGAAGGGCTGGCCACTCCCGTCTTCTTTCCACCTTTCTTAATGTGTGGAATATATCTGGACTGTGCTTCTAGAATGGTATTTTTTAACAATGACCACACCTCTTGGACATTTTTTACTTTTGTAGCTGCTCCTTTCAGTTTTTTTCTAACAATTTTTCTCATTTTATCAAAGTTTCCCTTTTGAAAGTTTAGCACGAGAGCCTTGGATTTGCACACTGTTCCTTTTCCAGTCATTAAATCAAATTTGATCATATTATGATCACTATTGCCAAGCGGCCCCACCACCGTTACCTCTCTCACCAAGTCCTGTGCTCCACTGAGAATTAGATCTAAAATTGCTCCCTCTCTCGTCAGTTTCCTGAACCAATTGCTCCATAAAGCTATCATTTATTCCATCCAGGAACATTATCTCTCTAGCGTGACCCGATGATACATTTACCCAGTCTATTAAGGGGTCTGGGAATGTCCCATTGTAGGGATATATCAGTGTACTTTTGCGTTTATTCTCACACATGTTTTTCTCATGTTTATGGCTGTACAGTATGTCTGGTGAATTTAAATAAAAAGTAAAAAAAAAAAATAAAGTCCATTGTCCAAAAAATGAGCATAAATTTTGCTGTTGATACAGGATTTTCTGCAAGGTAGGTAGGTGTCCTTATTACAGATATTTTGCTAGAGCCCATAGTAACTTTAAATGTGCAAAACTCTCCCAGTGGCTATTCCCTTGAAGTCCTAGTTATAGGATCCCCTCTGCATTGCAAAACTCCTACCTTTGGTCATCGTCTCCTTCTCAGACAGTCATCCAGTCCTGGTCCCTTGATGAGTGAAAATACAAAAGGAATCTCCTGATTCATGTACTTCCTTCATTTAATTCAGTTGTTACTTTGTCCTTGAAAGTTTATTTTCCCCAGGGGACTTCTCTTAGAGAAAAGTCAGCGGGATCAGACTTTCAAACAGATCTGAAATCACAGTGGGGAAGGGGGATCCTAAAACCTCCCCACTTAACTCAAAATCCAAAAATACTTTCAAGTTTTAATTGGCTATCTTCTCTGCCTTCACTGTTTTTTGCAGCAGGATCCATCTTTGGTTCTTGCCTACCTAGGGTTTAGAGTAGGCTCATAGGTCTTTGGTTCCTTGGATAAGAGCCCTTTTGCCCTTAAAGGGTATTAAGCTTACAAATCTATCTCTCTGTAACTTATAAGCAAGAAGGACCCTCTGGCAGGGTTTGTACTATGAGGTATCTCTTCTGAAAGAATACTCCTTTTGGCAAGGCCGGGAGGCCCTTCCAGAGTGTGGAAAAAAATATAGATTTACTCTCTAGCTGCTCTCTAAAACTGAAGCCACGGTGTCTTAAAATAGCTGGGCTAAATAGCACTGAGGCATCCAATCAGAACCTCTAGGTGGGAGAGACTAAGGGTATGGATGGCTCCTAAGAAAAGGACAGGGATAGTGGCATCTAGTGGCTGGACTGGGTGGATTTGCCACAATCTTATACAATCCACAGTTAGTGCTCGACATAGCCATATTTCAAAATACTGCTTCAGGAGAATCTAATAAATCTTATCATTTTAACCAAAGCTGGATCACTTTATACCTAATCAGAGATATTCAAAATAATACCTGGTTATATTTAAAGTTATCTGGATACAGCTGGATAACTTCTATTGGGGAGATTCAGTGGAACATTTATCCCACTGAATATCACAGATAACTTATCCAGCTAACTTTAGCTGGATAGGTTATCCATTTTTCCTGTTTTTGAATTTTGGCCTCCAAATGTCCCAAAAAACTACAATTTTCTCCTTCAGATCTCATATTAACTTTTCCATCCCTACTATCTTCCAAACATTTTGGAGCAATTGAAATAGATTTGCTGGTGTGACTCTTTTCCAAAATCTAGCTACTACACATCTTGTTGCCAAGAATGAACTCTGAACTAAACATTGAGAGATTGATATTCTAAATGGTTTGACTGGTTAAGTTCTAGACTTGCCAGACAAAGGTTGAAGTTGAAATATCCACCCCCCCAGACCTGCTAAGTTTTATCCAGATAAATCTTTTGCTGGTTAAAAGTTATCCAGATAAAAAAGATATAGAGCATGAGGCATTCCAGGGGTGGGTCTAAACTTAGCCAGATAGTATTGATATTCAGGGCTACCCAGAAAAGTATTGCTAAGTAGATCTGGTTGTGGTGGAGAGCTTTAGAAAACTTTAAAACAGGCCGATACAGTACCGACGCGGTAAAAATTATGTGTATCTCTTCCACGCCCGTTCCTTTAATACGCGCACAACTCATTTTTTATATGTGCAATTCTGTATTCTAATAAGACGCTAATCAAAGTCGCGCCAAAAGCATGCATGGAGCTTGGAAAAATAGCGTCCATAACGCTACTGATTTTACTGTATAAGACGTCTATACAGTATCCCAGGTACGTAGGACAATGCATCGAACTTCAATACATGTCATATTTCTAGCAAACAGGAGTTTTCAATTCCAAATGTTATGTTTTCAAAGGTTTTCATAGATCTTGCCAAATATTGTTGTTCCCCCACTGTGACATCATTGCCACGTCATAATCCTGCCTTGGATGAGTATATAAATCACTGCTCAAAATAAGACTGTCCCTTTTGTATTTAGGTCGGGTCAGGATCATACAGACCGGTTTGAACTAGTGCTTTTATTTATTTATTTTTATGTATTAATTTTTATATACCGACATTCGATCTGAGATATCACATCGGTTTACATTCAGGTACTGTAGGTATTTCCCTATCCCCAGAGGGCTTATAATCTAAGTTTTTGTGGATCACAGCTCCTGAAAGAAAACATAAGACAGGATTAAATTTATACTCTACAGGCATCTAAAGGATAATATCAAGGATTTTGCAGGTATGTAAAAGAATAAAATCAGCGCATCAGTATGAAGAGATTTAGGTATAATTGATAACAACTTACACGAGAAAAAGTCTTGATGAACCTTCTGTGAACATCACACCCCCACACTGTATTGTCCACCTCTACAGCCAGTTCCAGAGGTGGATCGGGTGGCAAGTTTTTTGCAACCTCAGCATCCACAGCAAATCAAAAACAAATGTTTTGTAGCATGCAGCAAGCTATAATAATGCTCACTGCCTTTTCAACACTGTATTGCAGGGCTCCACCAGAGCAATCCAAGCATCTGAATCTGCTTTTCAGAACTCCAAAGGTCTGCTCAATCACATTTCTCATACTGGCATGAGCCTCATTGTAGCATTTTTCGGCTGCAGTGTGTGGAGACTGGAGCAGAGTTAGCAATCAGAGCTTACGAATTTGAAGGTACACATCACAAATAACTTGCACATTCATCGAATGGAGTTGCTTGCAATTTCGGAACAAACTCTCCTCTTCTGACTTTGGGGTCAATGCAATATGGGTGCAGTCTATAGGACTGCACCCATATAGAAAGACATGGTTTAATGGAACAAAGTCTGCATGGCTTTACCCAGGGCAAGTCTTGCCTCACAAATCTGCTTCACGTTTTTGAAGGAGTTAATAAACATGTGGATAAAGGTGAACCGGTAGATATAGTATACTTGGATTTTCAGAAGGCGTTTGACAAAGTTCCTCATGAGAGGCTTCTAGGAAAAGTAAAAAGTCATGGGATAGGTGGCGATGTCCTTTCGTGGATTGCAAACTGGCTAAAAGACAGGAAACAGAGAGTAGGATTAAATGGGCAATTTTCTCAGTGGAAGGGAGTGGACAGTGGAGTGCCTCAGGGATCTGTATTGGGACCCTTAGGGGTAGATTTTCAAACCGCGCAATTTGGCGTACTTTTGCTGGCGCATCAGGTGCAAGCAAAAGTACGCGGGATTTTAGTAGATATGCGCGTAGCCACGCGTATCCGCTAAAATCCTGGATCGGCGCGCGCAAGGCTATCAATTCCGTATAGCCGGTGCCCGCAGAGCCGCGCAGCCTACCCCCGTTCCCTCCGAGGCCGCTCCGAAATCGGAGCGGCCTCGGAGGGAACTTTTTTTTGCCCTCCCCTCACCTTCCCCTCCCTTCCCCTATCTAACCCACCCGCCCGGCCCTGTCTAAACCCCCCCCTTACCTTTGTCGGGGGATTTACACCTCCTGGAGGGAGACGTAAATCCCCGCGCGCCGGGACTCGACCTGGGGGCAGGTCCGGAGGGCACGGCCACGCCCTGGACCACCCCGGGCCATAGCCACGCCCCCAGACCCGCCCCCGGAACGCTCCCGACACGCCCCGAAAACGCTGTGCGGTTCGGGCCCGCCCCCGACACGCCCCCCTCAGAAAACCTTGGGACTTACGCGAGTCCCGGGGCTCTGGCGCGCCGGTAGGCCTATGTAAAATAGGCTCACCAGTGCACAGGGCCCTGCTCGCCTAAATCCGCCCGGAATTGGGCTGATTTAGGCGAGCAGGGCTCTTAAAATCCGCCCCTTACTGTTCAATATATTTATAAATGATCTGGAAAGAAATACGACGAGTGAGATAATCAAATTTGCAGATGACACAAAATTGTTCAGAGTAGTTAAATCACAAGCAGATTGTGATAAATTGCAGGAAGACCTTGTGAGACTGGAAAATTGGGCATCCAAATGGGAGATGAAATTTAATGTGGATAAGTGCAAGGTGATGCATATAGGGAAAAATAACCCATGCTATAATTACACAATGTTGTGTTCCATATTAGGTGCTACAACCGAAGAAAGAGATCTAGGTGTCATAGTGGATAACACATTGAAATCGTCGGTGCAGTGTGCTGCGGCAGTCAAAAAAGCAAACAGAATGTTGGGAATTATTAGAAAAGGAATGATGAATAAAACGGAAAATGTCATAATGGCTCTGTATCGCTCCATGGTGAGACCGCACCTTGAATACTGTGTACAATTCTGGTCGCTGCATCTCAAAAAAGATATAATTGCGATGGAGAAGGTACAGAGAAGGGCTACCAAAATGATAAGGGGAATGGAACAACTTCCCTACGAGGAAAGACTAAAGAGGTTAGGACTTTTCAGCTTGGAGAAGAGACGACTGAGGGGGGATATGATAGAGGTGTTTAAAATCATGAGAGGTCTAGAACGGGTAGATGTGAATCGGTTATTTACTCTTTCGGATAGTAGAAAGACTAGGGGGCACTCCATGAAGTTAGCATGGGGCACATTTAAAACTAATCGGAGAAAGTTCTTTTTTACTCAACGCACAATTAAACTCTGGAATTTGTTGCCAGAGAATGTGGTTAGTGCAGTTAGTATAGCTGTGTTTAAAAAAGGATTGGATAAGTTCTTGGAGGAGAAGTCCATTACCTGCTATTAAGTTCACTTAGAGAATAGCCACTGCCATTAGCAATGGTTACATGGAATAGACTTAGTTTTTGGGTACTTGCCTGGTTCTTATGGCCTGGATTGGCCACTGTTGGAAACAGGATGCTGGGCTTGATGGACCCTTGGTCTGACCCAGTATGGCATTTTCTTATGTTCTTCTTATGTTCTTACTCAACATATTCGGCATCCCTGCAATAGCCATGAACCCACTGCGGATCTCTTGTAGTTGCATTGGATCATTAGGAAACATGATGTACTTCCTCATCTGCCTCATCATGGCCTTCAAGACCTGGCCAAATGCCGTGAGAAGGAGGCCTGGGTCATACTCGCAACGATATCCACTGGGTTCTGAAAACTTCTGGTACCAAAAAAATGTAACGCACCAAGAAGTTCCGTCAACCCTGGTACAGCATGGTTGTGATTGGCCATGGGGTCAAGGTCACTACACGGATCTTCATATAAGGCCAGGATTTCCTGTGAGCTAAGCCAGTACCTACGCACTACATCTTGCTCGGGCATGCCAAAGTGGGCGAAAGATACGTTGCGGACATGGTCTGCAGATGGTAGGGATGTGAATCAGGCTTCGGACGATTGAAAATATTGGACGATATTTTCAAAATCGTCAGAAATCGGGGGCTCCCAATAAGAGAACCCCACGATTTTGTTCCTGGGGTTCTCTTATTGTTTTGGGGGAGGGCGGGAAAAATAGCACACCAAAACAATCCCTAAACCCACCCTGACCCTTTAAAACTGTTCCCTTAGCTTCCCCCACCCTCCCGAACCCTCCCAAAACCTTTTACAAGTACCTGGTTGGCCCGCACCATTTTTAAAGATGGCGCCGGCCATTATTTAGAGATGATACAAAATTATTTAGAGTAGTTAAATCACAAGCAGACTGTGATACATTGCAGGAGGACCTTGCAAGGCTTGAAGATTGGGCATCCAAATGGCAGATGAAATTTAATGTGGACAAATGCAAGGTGTTGCATATAGGGAAAAATAACCGTTGCTGAGTTACACGATGTAGGTTCCATATTAGGAGCTACCAACCAGGAAAAAGTTCTAGGCATCATAATGGATAATACTTTAAAATTGTCAGCTCAGTGTGCTGCAGCAGTCAAATAAGCAAATAGAATGTTAGGAATTATTAGGAAGGGAATGGTTAATAGAACGGAAAATGTCATAATGCCTCTATATCGTTCCATGGTGAGACCACACCTTGAATACTGTGTACAATTCTGGTCGCCGCATTTCAAAAAAGATATAGTTGCGATGGAGAAGGTACAGAGAAGGGCAACCAAAATGATAAAGGGGATGGAACAGCTTCCCTATGAGGATAGGCTGAAGAGATTAGGGCTGTTCAGCTTGGAGAAGAGACGGCTGAGGGGGGATATGATAGAGGTCTTTAAGATCATGAGAGGTCTTGAACGAGTAGATGTGACTCGGTTATTTTCACTTTCGAATAATAGAAGGACTAGGGGGCATTCCATGAAGTTAGCAAGTAGCACATTTAAGACTAATCGGAGAAAATTCTTTTTCACTCAATGCACAATAAAGCTCTGGAATTTGTTGCCAGAGGATGTGGTTAGTGCAGTCAGTGCAGCTGGGTTCAAAAAAGGTTTGGATAAGTTCTTGGAGGAGAAGTCCATTAATGGCTATTAATCAATTTTACTTAGGGAATAGCCACTGCTATTAATTGCATCAGTAGCATGGGATCTTCTTAGTGTTTGGGTAATTGCCAGGTTCTTGTGGCCTGGTTTTGGCCTCTGTTTGAAACAGGATGCTGGGTTTAATGGACCCTTGGTCTGACCCAGCACAGCAATTTCTTATGTTCTTATGTTCTTATCCATTACGCCTACCATGTGACAGGGCCTGGCCAATGGCAAGGATACCCTGTCACATGGTAAGGGCAAAGGGCCATCTGCGCCATCTTTATTAGTGGCAGCCGACGGCCCCAAGAGCAGGAGATCGCTCCCAGGACTTCCACTGGACCACCTGGTACTTGTAAAACGTTTTGGGGGGTTCAGGAGAGTAGGGAAAGCTAAGGGAACAGTTTTAAAGGGTCGGTTGGTTTTTTTTGTTTATCGGCTCGGGCGCAGCCGATAAACAAAACCGCGATCGGGCCGCACAAAAAAAAAATTAACGATGTGAATTGGAACCGATTCCGGTTCCAATTCACATCTCTAGCAGATGGCCCTAGCCTGTCCACCGATAGTTCCGGCCTGTGCACGGATGGCTCTGTCCTGCTGTGTCTGTATGAAAAACTACACACTAATCAGTATAGCATAACATAAAATTATATAAATATCTTATTATATAAATATTAAATAATGGAAGCATATGCATCTGCAGGAACAGGCAGCATAAATGTTTTGGACGTCCATGCACGGGCCACAAAGCAGAGTCAATGCTGCCTTTTGAACAAAGGGGTTGACGACATATATACACATACACAAAAACACATAAATACACGTTTTCTACCTCCTCTGGTCTTGCTGCTGTGTTCTCTTCTCCTCGGATGTTGTCTGCAATCGCTCGCCTAGCATTTCTTTTTCTGGCTTTCATCCATAACAAAAAGATTGCCAAAGCCAAAATGTACTTATAATCCATGATGCTATCCGATGCATCTGCCTGCCACAAATTGTGGCACCACAAATTGTGGCGCCACACTAACGCCAGGGTCAGAGCAGGCGCAAAATTTACATGTTAAAAAAATGTGTTAAAGATGCGCAACTGTGGATGCGTGTTACTGTATCGAGTGTAATAGCTAATCCGGTCATAAACATGCCATCTGCACGCGGCGAGCCTCAAATTTGTACGCACCTGTTTCCGTGTGGACTAAGGACGCGCTACTACCGATATTGAATCGTACGACTGGATAACACATCGAAAACGTGCATCTAATTTGCGTAAAATGGCATGCTAGCCCAGCCACACTTTACTGTATCGGGCTGAAAGTGCATTTACATGTGTAAAACCCATTTTTAAGCATGTAAATGCTTTTGAAAAGCAGGCCTTTAGAAACCATAGATTTCAAAGATTTCTGAAATTTAAGATAACTGGCATAACCAGTGTTCCTCAGAGGATAAAACTGGTAGCATAAACAATTGTGGAAAACTGGTGGCTTAACCCCAATTTCATAAATAGAAATATAGAAATACTAAGTTAAGTCATAAAAATCAATCCAATTGAAGCAGGTTAAAAATACCAAGATTTTTGAATCTTGGAACCCTTAAGTGTAAACATCTATCTATCTATCTCTCTGTCTGTCTATTTCTTTCTATCTATATCTATATAAATGTAAATATATGGAGAGAGCAAGAAAGTGATGTGTAATTTCTGATAAGGATGTGCATTTGTTTTTGTTTTTTTGTTTCCCTTTTTAATGCACACTAAGTCAAATTAGTGTGCACTAACTCAATTTAGCAGGCACTAAAACAAAAACAAAAACAAAAAAAAAAAGAAATGACTAATACAAATGAAACAAACCAAAAAAGAAAAAAAAAGGAACATTTTCCAGCTGTACATCCCTACTTCCTGATGTACACACAATGGATCCTGCATTTATTTTAGTCTTTATAGTAGTCTTTATGAATTAACCCAGATTACATTTTCTGCATTTGTTTTCTTGACAGCCCTAGGGAAGCTAGCTTTACATAAATTGAATCATATGTCACTGTTAATTCAGAGTCTGATTAATAACAGTTGCATATTGAATTTCACAGATATTACATCATTTGGCAGTAGATTTGTGGGCAATGAGCAGGGATTGCTGCTCCCTAACAGCTATATTGACATCACCAAAGGAAGGTAAAAAGACAAAATAATGTGAAAAACCTTTTTCTACACTACTTACATTTGGTTTGGTTATTACAGACAGGAGAGTTGCATTATTCAATATGAAAAGACTTAGCCATGGCATAAAAAATATTTCAAAGTTAGTAATATTCTACAGCAAGATTAATCGCACTGTCTTATTATAAATGGTCTTTACTATATGAAATCATCTGCTAAAAGGGCAGTTTTCAGACTGCTTTGGAGCAAAGTTCCCAGGTACTTTGTCCTATAGACTTTGAACCACACATCCTTTTAGCTGTACTGAGGAAAGGCAATTTTCAGATTGTTTATTTAACCCACATAAATGGCTTTGGAAATTGTCCTCTAAATGACGCAAAAAGTATAGGGCTCAATAATTCTAAAGTGAAACCGGAAAAGACCCAGGGTGAATATCTATTTGGAAAGGCCCGAATTTTTTTTTTTTAAATCACTATTTAAAGCAGGAAGGATCTGCCTGGAGGTCACATAATGCATTATTTGGGGCATACTTGTCTTTGAAATAGGGAGTACATTAGCTGTCACATTACCTTATGTGTGGCCTTGATTATCTGTGTTGGAAAGTCACTCTGGTGGTAACCCCTACTGAAAAAGGAAGAATGCCCACTGAGAATGCTTGGGCAATGAGATCAGTGTGATATAAGGGCAAGAAGTCAAAAACATCTTCCCTCACTTCAGTTACCACACTATCTCATTTACAAACTCTCTGACCACCAATTTGCAAAGACATTTTTTGGGGGGGTGCCAGTAGCCCTTTAAGTCAATGGTTGTCCCTTGTGGATGGGGCTTCCATCATGTTAAAAAGCCGCTGGTCACGTTCTTTCGTCCCACGCTGTTTGGCTACAAGACAAGAGCGTGTCATATAGCTGTAATGTTTATTTAGGGGAAGGGCACCACTATTGCAGTGAGCTGGTGACAACCCCCCACAATAATGGGACCCCTCCTGTGAAAATATATCGCAGCTTAGTAGTTCTAGGTCTTAGATTGTGAGCCCTCTAGGGAGAGGGAAATACCCACAGTACTTGAATGTAATCTGCTTTGAAGTGCCGAAAAGCAGAATACAAATAAATAAGTGTGATAAAATGACTAATTAATTGATTGATTTATTAATTAAATGGTGTTTAATCTGCACAAAATTCTTATGAGAAGACTTAAAGACCTAGGTATGTATAACCTGCAGCAGTGGTTCTTAACTAATTGCACAGGAACCACCTGGCTAGCCAGTTGGGTTTTCAGGATATCCACAATGAATATACATGAGATATATTTGCATGCAGTAGAGAAAGTGCCCTGCAAAATTGCAAATATATTTCAATCATATTCATTGTGGATATCCTGAAAACCCAACTGGCCAGGAAGTTCCCAAGGACCAAGTTGAGAATCACTGCACTCAAGGAGAAGAAGAAGAGGATGGATATAATAGAGACATTCAAATACATCAAAGGCTTAAATAAATATTGTGCAAGATGCAAACATTTCTAATGGATAGCATGTTTTAAAATGAGAGGTCTTGATGTGAGGCTCCAAGGTGGTAGACTCAAAGCCAGAAAATATTACTTCACAGAAAGAGTAGTGGATGCATGGAACAAACATCCAGAGATAGTAGATGAGGCAGTAACAAAAACTGAATTTAATAAAGCAGTGATAAGCACAGAACTGAAGGAATGCCTGAGATCAACTGTGGTCTATGGCATGAAATATGAAGTAATTTGGGTAGATTAAATGCTATCAGATTTTGTATTTCTATGACTATCCAACCTCAAAAGAAAACCATAAGGATACCTAAACAATCAAGACAATTAGGGGCGGATTTTCAGAGCCCTGCTCGCGTAAATCGCCAAAAACCGGGCGGATTTACGCGAGCAGGGCCCTGCGCGCCGGGAAGCCTATTTACATAGGCCTCCCGGCGCGCGCAGAGCCCCGGGACTCGCGTAAGTCCCGGGGTTCTCGGAGGGGGGGCGTGTCGGGGGGCGGGCCCGGTCGTCGCGGCGTTTCGGGGGCGTGTCGGCAAGCGTTTTTTGGGGGCGGGTACGGGGGCGTGGCTACGCCGGGGGCATGGCCGCGCCCTCCGTACCCGCCCCCAGGTCGCGGCCCGGCGCGCAGGAGTCCCGCTCGCGCGCGGGGATTTAACGCCTCCCTCCGGGAGGCGTAAATCCCCCGACAAAGGTAGGATGGGGGTTTAGACAGGGCCGGGCGGGTGGGTTAGGTAGGGGAAGGGAGGGGAAGGTGAGGGGAGGGCAAAGGAAAGTTCCCTTCTAGGCCGCTCCGATTTCGGAGCGGCCTAGGAGGGAACGGGGGTAGGCTGCGCGGCTCGGCGCGCGCAGGCTATACGAAATCGTAGCCTTGCGCGCGCCGATCCAGGATTTTAGCCGATACGCGCGACTACGCGCGTATCTACTAAAATCCAGCGTACTTTTGTTTGCGCCTGGAGCGCAAACAAAGTAGGCTGTTCGCGCTCGTCTGAAAATCTACCCCTTAATATACAGTAAACTCTCAATCTCAATCTCAATAATGAGATTGGGACCACACCACCTGCAGCATCTGAGATAATTAACACATTTCAGCACAGACCTGCATGCTGACTGTATACAAAAGGTATATACATGTTTCTTTCTACAACACTATGGAAAGGGCAAAAGAAATGGATGCTATAAACCGCTACTCAACTTTTGGGGCAAATGAGTAACCTGAGGAACTTCAAACTCTCAAGAACAGTTTACTGCTTGAAGTAGATAGATCCATAATCAGCCCTGATATTTTAAAGACAAGAGGAATTATAATGCTCCAAAGACTATTGATAATCACGAATCTGCCCACCAAGTACAAAAAGAAGAGGACGATCACAAACCCAACTTTCATCCCAGGGAAGTGGTTGCCCTTGTTGAAGAAATGTATTATGGTCCTTGGGTTTGTGAACCCTTTGCCTGAGATGAGAGTTGTTACCACCTGTGGGGAGGAGCCCCACAGGTTCACACCATCGGGAGGCGAGATCTGGCACAGTAGGCTGGAGGTCAGTACCTGGGCAGAGACCTCTGAAGGGGATGATGCTAGGCAGGCCCATGGAACGGGAAGTGCGAGACATGACGTGTAGGTGATATTCCAGAGAAGCAACCCCTAGGGGCGGAGCTGCGCAGTGAAGGAGGTACTGATGCGATGATGTAGGCCAACCCGCGGAGTGGGGAAGCCCGAGTCAAGTCTCCAGATGATGACGTGAACCAGCCCAAGGAGCAGGAGGTACCAGCAGTGACCGGTGGTAGAATCAAGGGTACTGCACTGAGGAGCGGGGAAGCCCCAACACTCTCAAGTGTAGATGTGGGCACTACCCCAAGGAGCGAGGAAGCACTGACAGTCTCTGTATAGAACGTAGACTTAGCCCCAAGGAGTGGAGAAGCACTGACAGTCTCTGTATGGAATGTAGGCACAGCCTCGAGGAGGGGAGAAGCACTGAGATAGAACTCACAAGTGGTGAAGGTGTTCTTAGAGGCGGCCCCGAGGAGTGAGGAGCCGGCAAGATGGGACTTCAGGAGAGCGCAGGTCCAGCCAAGGAGTGGGAGAGGCCAGGAGACCAAGTCCCCGTAGAGTGTGTACACTGACCCCTGAGGAGCGGGTACCAGGCAGGGACCAGAGTCCAAGAAGGTTCGATAGCATCACTACAGGAACACGGAGACAGGAGCTCATAGAGAAGTAATGGAACTCGTTGCCAAGTCGGCTAGCTGAGAGCAAAGATGGAGCTTAAGAACCCTGATCTGATGACATCATCAATAAAGGACGCCCCCAAGGTTCCCACCAAAGAGGCTTCAAAAGAGGGCCTGGTGGCACACGCACGCGCCTAGGAAGGCCCGGAGTCGGCATGGATGGCGGCAGTATCTCGACCTCCATGAGGAACCATGGGGAACGAGGCAGTGGAGACTAACCCACGCCACGAGAAGGCCTGGAGAGGGAAGAAGGATGGTGCAGGACATGAGTAGACGCTGGTCACAGCTGTCTGCGACCAACAGTCATAACAAAATGGTCTTATATGTAGGGGTACTGTGAAACCACTAACAATTCTACTCTACAGAAAATATGAAGTCAAATTCATATAGCTATATAGCGCATTAAAGTGGCATTTAGGAAGGCAGAAGAACTGAAACACAAGTGAAGAGATGTAACATCATGGATGCTTGTAAGTTCTATAGGATCAAATTGCATTCCAGGGGTACCAATAGGCAGCTTGTCCATCCCTCTGAAATTTACGACCCTGGAGTAATTGATGAAAACATCATCTATGTGAAATGCACTCCACGGCTTCTGTAAAAGGGTACTTCATATATTATAGTCAAATTTTGTATTTTATAGATGACTAGAGAAAAGTCCCCTGCTTTTCTTGGGTAGTCTAGTCTACAACAGCCTCTGCGTGTGGGTGTGCCTGTGTGTGTTTGTGTTTGGGGGAGCCTATGTGGGTATGTGAGTGTGTGTGTGTGTGTCCGTCTGTGTCTCTACCTGTATGTGTCTATATGAGTGGCTGCCTGCACATGTGTATGTGTGTGCGCCTGTGCATATATGTGTGTGTGTCTGCGCCTGAGCCTCCTGGTATGTGTGCGCTTATTCCTGTGTGTGTGGAACTTGTGTCTGTGTGTTTATGTGCAGGGGTGTCTCTGCTTGCAGGGGGGGGGGGAGCTGTGCCTATGTGTGTGTGCATGTGTCTGTCTGTGTATTTAGAGGCCCTGTGTGTGTACCAGTGCATGTATGTGTGTGTTTTGTGTGTGTGTGTGTGTGTGTGTGTGCGCTGCGCGCACCTGTCTTTGTGTGAGTCTGTGTGTGTGGGTGTGCATATGCATGTTCAAGCCAGTGTGTGCATATAGGTAAGCCTTGTGCACTTGTGAAACCGTGTGCATGTTTGCGTGCATGTGTATTGCACACTTATATGTGCTTGTGCAAGTTTTGTGTGCACCTATACCTACCTCCTGCTATGTGTAGGAGTAAGAGAGATAGGGGTTCGCAAACAGAGCATATTAGTGAACAGTAACTGACATTGCTTTGTTGTCTGGTCAATAACAGTCTCTATGAGTGAGTCTGTATCTGTGGGTGTGGGAATCTGTGTCTGGGCATATGCATGGGTATATCTGCTTTTGTGTGTTGAAGGGGGGGGGGGGAAGGGGGCATGTTCCTGTGTGTGTTTGTGTTTGGGAGAGTCTGTGTGTGCGTGGTACCTATGCCTGTGTGAGTGTGTGTCTGCCTGTGCCTGCCTATATGTGTGTGTGTGTGTGTCTGCCTGAATGTCTGTATGTGGATGCCTGTGCATGTGTGTGCTCCTCTGTCTGTACCTGTGTGTATGAGTGTGTGTTAGGGTTGACAACTGGCTCCAAGTTTTCAGGACAGGTTGAACCAGTCTTGGTTTTACCCCATTGCCTGCAGGAAATTGTTCTGATTTCCCTATTTCATTTCCTAAGAAAAACAAGACTATAAGCCTCTGCATGCAAGGGAGTAAAAACCAGGAATGGATCAATCTGTCCTGAAAATCTGGAGTGAGTTGGCAACTCTGTATGTATGTATGAAAGGGCTTTGCAAACCTACATTGAATTTGCACAACAGATCATCCACTGTTCCGGTCACCACCTAAGAACATAAGAAATTGCCATGCTGGGTCAGACCAAGGGTCCATCAAGCCCAGCATCCTATTTCCAACAGAGGCCAAAACCAGGCCACAGACAGAAATATCAGTGTGACCAACCAACCGACCCAAGCTTTTCACACATACATACACGTATAGATAGGAGAGAGAGAGATTGAGAGATTGAGATTATACTTGCTGAAATAAGATTAGCTGTACAATCAGTACATATGGTGTTATAGTCATTGGGCATAGAAAACTTTCTAGCTGCTTGGAGTTCTGGCTGTGCTGCAAGGTAACAGAAGACTTTGATGGAATTAAGAACATATAGAATGCTGAGGACTTCTACTTCAAGAGAAGTGCAACATTGGAGAAACCTTAGTTTCCTATGCTTTCACACAGAAGTGCCATAAATATTTAATAATGATATTTCTACCATTTGCAAAGGAATAGAGCAATTTTCAACTTTGCACATTGGGATAAAGTTCACGGGTACTTTTTATCTGTGCACCAATTTTCAGATGGAAAATATATGCAGACTTTGAAATTTTCAATGGTACACATGCTTTTTTCTGCTTTTTTAATTGAAATTAATATGAATAGAATGAAAATTAAATTCTATAAGGCGAATTGTAAAAGCCTTACAGCTGGATTTTTTAATGGCCCACGTGTGTGAAACACAGGGGTTATGTGCGCGGCTGGGCCTTGCATGCACCACATGCATTTTAAAAGGGGCACAGCAACAAGCATAACTCCTGTTATGGCATAAGAGCCGGGCCTTGGCAGAGGGGTGGGGAGGGAAGAGGTGGTCCAGGGGTGGGACGGGGCTAAAGGCACCTGGCACAGCGGCCATTTGCAACTTACTACAGATCCTTTGTAGGAGCAAAAATGGGGGGGGGGCCGTAGGATAGGGATAGGGGGCGTGTAGGATATGGGAAGGGGAAGGGAGTTTAGGGTAGCGGTAGGGAAGTTCCCTCCCAGTCCGCTCCAATACACACGTCACGTGCAAATTTGCGAAATCCTACCCCCACTTCCGTGCGCCGACCAGGATGTTATCAAATTGTGGCATCCATGTGCATGTTCTTTTTTAAAAATCTATCCCTTAGTGCGCACATTAATTAGGGGATGTGCGAATAAGTCGGACTTGTGCATGCCAAGCAGATTTTAAAAGCAGCCTAGATACGTGCGTATCTCCCACAGCACGCCACATCTCCAAAGTTTCCAAAAAGGGGCAGGGAATGGGTGTGGTCTGGGAGGAGTCAGACTATTTTATAAAATGCAGGCATATGCGCACGTATATTATAAAATGGCCGCAGCCCAAGGCGCAGGCCCATGTATATGCGCAAGTGTGAGCCTGCACGCTGGTTTGAAACTTAATGTCAGGGACTTTCATGTGCGCCTATTCATCGGCCTGCACCAAGGGATGTAGTTATTTTATAACATACGCGTGTATACACACGCAAGATATAAAATAGACTGGATGCGTGTATATGTTGGCACTCAATTTTAAATTGACATGTGCATTTGCATGCAAGTCCCGTAAGTGGGGACATTTTACAAGGGACGTGCATTGATTCCATTCACCATTTTCCCAAATTATTTCCAGTTTTCTTTGCATACATCTTTCAGGCCCTCAGATTCTTTGCACTCACAGACCTGTAAGCTCAAAGGGAAATTAAATCCCAGTGAGCACTCTCCTTCCCCATCCTACTCTTCCCCATCATACAGCACCCCTACTTTGAGCAGCACACAAGAGGGGGAATTTTCCAAAGACATTTTTACACAGGTACAAATGTATTTTCTAGGGATAGTGAATCGTGTGTGCCACGATCGTCTTAACGATCGAAATCGTCTGGCAGGAGAAGAAAATCGTGTTTGGCACAATTTTTATTTAAAAAAAATCGGTTTTCCGATTAGTGCGCACTAACCATTGTTAGTGCGCACTAACAGAAAATGATACAATTTTGACACTTTTCAGGTCAGTTAAGGTCAGTTTAGGAATGAATATGTATTCCTATTGGCTGCCCTCTTATTTATTCATGTTACCAAGATTCCCACTGACAATATAATGGGGGATGAGAAATGGAAACAGTTGGTAGCTTGACAAAAAAAGTAATGTGATCAGTCAATGTGACTAGAACTTGTGCCCTGCCCTATCCCTGATACTGGGGAGTGTTGTGATCTTCCTGCATGCAGTGCCCTATCCCTAATACCAGGAGTGTTGTGATCTTCCTGCATACAGTGCCCTATCCCTGATACTGGGAGTGTTGTGATCTTCCTGCACACAGTGCCCTATCCTTGATACTGGGAGTGTTGTGATCTTCCTGCACACAGTGCCCTATCCCTGATACCGGGAGTGTTGTGATCTTCCTGCACACAGTGCCCTATCCCTAATACCAGGGATAGGGCACTGTGTGCAGGAAGATCACAATTTGTTAAAATATATTTCTGGTACTTATTTCATTTCAGATGACTAAATAGTATTTTGATTTTAGAATGAATAGAAAGATTACACCACTAGTCATTTTTCACCTCTAAAGATGAGCACATTTTTGCCTGTTATTGACAATATTGTTTCAGTTTGTAGAAAAACAAACAATGGCATCATCAGCTGTATGGTGAAGGGCCTCCACCCGTGACAGTTTGACAGAGTAAACAGACCCTGAACATGAGAGAGGTCCATATTCATAGGGAAGAAAGCCCCAGAGAAATGTTACCTACTTTGTTGGCAAGGAGGCCATTTGGATATGCTAATAAGTCCCTGGGGCAGAGTTCTAGTAACAGGGTAGAGTGAAAACCCCTCAAGCTCTTTACAGGCTGGTGTTTGATTTAAAGCAGTAAAGAGCTATAAAGGAAACAGATGGGGAGGGGTGAGATCAATGTGTTTGCAAATAACACCACTCTACCACCATTGTAATGCAATTTATTGGTATTTTCTGGCAGTATCATCCTTAACTTGGCATATGCTGACTGGATGAAGGAGCACAGGCTTTGAAAACTAGTCACAAATATATTAAGTTAGTTCAATAAATGACATTGGGGTACATTTTAAAAACCAGCGCGCGCGTACTTTTGTTCGCCACACCAGGCGCAAAGAAAAGTACGCTGGATTTTATAAGATATGCACGTAGCCGCGCATATCTTATAAAATCCGGGGTCGGCGCGCACAAGGGGGGTGCACATTTGTGGCAACTTGTACGCGCCGAGCCTGCGCGCGCTGCCCTTTCCCTCCGAGGCCGCTCCGAAAACGGAGGCAGCCTCAGAGGGAACTTTCTTTCCACCCCCCCGCACCTTCCCCTCCCTTCCCCTAACTAACCCACCCACCCCCCGGCCCTATCTAAACCCCCCTCTTACTGTTGTAAGGGGGGGTTACACCTGGCGTGTGCAAGTTATACCTGGCACACGCCAGGTGTAACTTGCACACCGCCCAGCGGACCCGCTGACACGCCATCTCCCGACCTGGGGACTGTTCCGAAGGCCTCGGCTGCGCCCCCTTGAATGCCCCTGGGCCGGCACCATGCCCCCCCCCCCCCCGACACACCCCGGAACGCCTCGAACGTCGTGCTGCCCACCCGACACGTCGCCCTAGCGAAGCCCAGGGACTTATGCGCATCCCGGGGCTTGTGCGCGCTGCCAAGCCTATGCAAAATAGGCTCGGCGCGCGCAGGGGTGTTTTAAAAGGGTTACGCGCATACCTTATGTGCGTAACCATTTTAAAATCTACCCCATTATCTACAACTTATTTATTTTTCTCCTCCTCTATGGAACAAGTAAGTGCTGGCATTAAAAAATACTGATCTGTTCATATTTGAATACAGAGAGTTTTAAGACTTGTATCCTCTGCTGCTTCTACATAAATACTCATTTACATTTACATTTATTAGGTTATAGACCACCTAACACATGGGCCGATTCAGTAAAGTCCGCGGGAGAGCGGGCGTTCGCCCACTCTCCCGGCGCGCACACAGTCCACTCGCCTGTGTGCGCAATTCAGTATTTAAATGAGGCCCAGCGGTAGAAACAGGCAAAAGGAGGCGCTAGGGACACTAGCGCGTCCCTTGTGCCTCTTTTGGCTCGGAGCAACAGCTGTCAGCGTGTTTGACAGCCGACGCTCAATTTTGCCAGCATCGGTTCTCGAGCCCGCTGACAGCCACGGACTCGGAAACCGGACGCTGGCAAAATTGAGCGTCCAGTTTTCGACCTGACAGCAGCGGGCCGACTTAAAATTTTTTTTTTCCTTTTTTTACGCTTCGGGACCTCCGACTTAATATCACCATGATATTAAGTTGGAGGGTGCACAGAAAAGCAGTTTTACTGCTTTTCTGTGCACTTTCCCAGTGCCCGAAGAAATTAACGCCTACCTTAGGGTAGGTACTGATTTCTGAAAGCAAAATGTGAGGCTTGGCTGCACATTTTTTTTCTGAATCGCGCGGGAATACCTAATAGGGCCATCAACATGCATTTGCATGTTGATGGCCTCTTCCCTATTAGGTTCGGTGGGTTGGACGCGCATTTTTGGCCCCTTACTGAATAAGGGGTAAGGGAAAACCCGCGTCCAATGGTGGGTTAACAGTGCACTCCAAAGGAGCGCACTGTACTGTATCGGCCTGACAGAATGGTCTAGGCATTTACCAATGAAACACGCATAAAATAATTGACAAAAAAGAAAACCATAAAATTACATTAAAAAGCATAAAAGAATAGCAAATTAAAATACTGTTTCAAATCATAAAACTAAAAAATATTTAAACAAATGGGTCTTGAGAAGACCTTTGAACTTTTTAAGGGAGTCACATTTTGTATTTCGAGTGGGGGGAGATTCCAGAACATAGGTCCAGCAATGTAGAAGGAGCATTTGCGTGTAATTATAGAGGTGTGCTGCTTTTAGCAAGGGGACTTCATGAAAGAGGTGTGATGAGCATAGAGAATGAGTGGGTCAGTAAAATTTGAGTAAGGAGTTGGCCCATGGACAAGAGACATCATTCAGAAGTGTTCATTAGGGATGTGCAGAGCAAAATTTTATGTTCATATTTCTTATGTCCGAAAGGGGGTCCCACTTGCGGCCAATATGGACATAAAAAAAATTCAATGAGTTGGGTATATGTACATATGTCGCCCATTAAAGTCAATGGGGGAAGGATTTCCAGCCTATTTTTGGCTGCAGAATTGTGGTTTTCTTATCAATTGGCCCAGGAGAGAGTTCCCTTTCCTTTGTGCAGGGAAGTACTCCCTGGAAAGGGTCCACCCCTAGAGTTGTGTGTACCCGGTGTTTACATTGGCGTCCAGTGAATATCGTTGGCGTCTAGTGAATTCCGTTGGCGTCTAGTGAATTCAGACGGTACTTACGCACTTCAGCAGATGACAAAGGAATTGGAGGATCTCTCAGAAATAAGAATACGTGTGGGAACACAAGGTCTGGATGAACAGGCAGGCACAGCAATGGAGTTAAAACAGCAGTAGGAACACAAGGCCTGGATGAACAGGCACTTCCTTCGAGGACAGAGGTCAATCCCAGCTAGGGACACAAGGCCTGCATGAACAGGCACAGGAACTAGGTTAAAACACTGGTAGCTCGCCAGCATCTTTCTGATGCATGCTAGAATATTGGCAGCGGTATGGGCATGGTCCGTCAGGTGGGTGTGCAGTAAAGCCCACCTCCACCCTCATGCTTGTTCAGGGAAGGACTCCCTGGAACGGGTCCACCCCTAGAGTTGTGTGTACCCGGTGTTTACATTGGCGTCCAGTGAATATCGTTGGCGTCTAGTGAATTCCGTTGGCGTCTAGTGAATTCAGACTGTACTTACGCACTTCAGCTGATGACAAACGAATTGGAGCCTAGGATCTCTCACAAATAAGAATACGTGTGGGAACACAAGGCCTGGATGAACAGGTACATCATTCGAGGACAGAGGTCAATTCCAGCTAGGGACACAAGGCCTGCATGAACAGGCACAGCAACCAGGTTAAAACACTTGTGGGAACACAAGGCCTGGATGAACAGGCACAGCCACTGAGTTAAAACACCTGTGGGAACACAAGGCCTGGATGAACAGGCACCGCCACTGAGTTAAAACACCTGTGGGAACACAAGGCCCGGAAGAATGGGCACAGCAACTGAGTTAAAACACCTGTGGGAACACAAGGCCTGGATGAACACGGATACTCGGATAGTAATTATGTGTTTTTTTAATGTATTTATATTCTTATTCGAAAACGTTTCTAGCACGTCATACTTGATTACACTCAGGTACTGTAGGTATTTCCCTATCCCCAGAGGAACACAAGGCCTGGATGAACAGGCACCGCCACTGAGTTAAAACACCTGTGGGAACACAAGGCCTGGATGAACAGGCAGGCACAGCAATGGAGTTAAAACACCAGTAGGAACATGGATGAACACTGATACTCGGATAGTACAATTTTTTTTTTATGGATTTATATTCTTTTTTTAAAAAGTTTATAGCACTTCATTTATTTTATATTTATTTGTCATTTTTATATACTGACATTCTTGTATTCAATGCAAATCATACTTGCTTACACTCAGTTACTGTATGTATTTCCCTATCCCCAGAGGAACACAAGGCCTGCAGGAACGGGCACAGCAACGGAGTTAAAACACTTGTGGGAACACAAGGCCGGGATGAAGAGGCGCAGCAGTCGAGCACAGAGGTCGATCCCAGCTAGGGACACAAGGCCTGGATGAAGAGGCACATCATTCGAGGACAGAGTTCAATCACAGCTAGGGACACAAGCCGCGGAGGAAAAGACACTAACCAGGATCCTCCAAGCCCTCATTTTCTCCAAATTAGACTACTGCAACTCTACATTTCTTGGACTCCCTTCCTCATACACAAAACCACTCCAAATGGTTCAAAACGCAGCAGCCCGTCTACTAACAAACACTAGGAAAAGAGACCACATTTCCCCAGTCCTAAAAGACCTCCACTGGTTACCAATTCAGTTCAGAGTCATTTACAAATCCATCACCTTGATATACAAAATCTTTCACCAACACACCATAATCGACCTACAAATTCCTCTCCGTTTATACAAATGCACAAGACCGACCAGGGAAGCCTACAGAGGATGCCTCCTTGTTCCACCCTCCAAAACCACTTATCACAGCACCTTTAGAGATTGAGCCCTTTCCACAGCAGGTCCACCGTTATGGAACTCCATCCCCCCAGATCTCAGAAATGAACCTTGCCTCCTAACCTTTCGGAAAAGACTCAAGACATGGCTTTTCAGGCAAGCCTTCCCGAACTGCACCTAACACACCCATCAATAAATTCTCAGCTCAGAAGCTGTATATATTGGACGCCATATTTGTAATGTACTCTTGTATATTTTTATATTCTACACATGTATATAATTAACCTCCTCTATCCCTCTTTATTTCTTACACTCCCAGTTCATAGCCCCAGTTAATTGTAACTGCATCTCTTCACCACGTGTATTTATGTTATAGGTTGTTTTCTTTGCACCCCTGTTTTCTGTAAAGCGACATCATGTGAACGATTTCATGAATGCCGGTATAAAAAAACCTTAAATAAATAAAATAAATAAGTAAGTACCGCAAGGGAAAGTTGAAAACAACTTTGAAGAGGGAGTTCAAGAGGGCGTGAAATTGTAAAGAGGTAAATGGGTGGGGTCCGTGCAGTCCGCCCGCAGGATTCAACCCGGCGGGTTCGGTCGGACCGGGGTTTCGGCGGATCCCCCACCCCCACCCCTTTCGCGGGGGTGGGGGAGGGGCGGGGAACGCCTCCCGGACGGCCCCGGCCCCCGCAGGGCGCATTTCCTCCGCGGCGGTGCGCCGCGACCGGCACGGGTCGGCTGGGAAGGCCCAGGGGGGGCAGGTGGCCCGCTGCTCCGGCGGCGCGTGTTATAGCCCCCCCTCCCGGCGTTTCCTCCTTCCCCTTTGGCAACTGTTAACTTGTCTTAACCTCATTCACTACATCTATGCAGACGATGTTCAGATTCTTATTCCCATAACAGAATCTATTAACAAACTTGGCTATTCTTACAAGCCTTCCCTGATCCTTCAAACTTTCACTAGATAAGTACAGCTACTCAGCTTTGAATATGGAACTTCGCCCCTCCAATATTCTCCTCATTTAGCTACCCTACTTATGCACTTCAGAAAATGACAAAGGAATTGGAAGATCTCTCAGAAATAATAATACGTGTGGGAACACAAGGTCTGGATGAACAGGCAGGCACAGCAATGGACTTAAAACACCAGTAGGAACACTAGGCCTGGATGAAGAGGCACATCATTCTAGGACAGAGGTCAATCCCACCTATGGACACAAGCCGCGGAGGAAAAGAAACTAACCAGGATTCCCTCCGTAACGGCGAGTGAAGAGGGAAGAGCCCAGCGCCGAATCCCCGCTCGTCCGGCGGGCGCGGGAAATGTGGCGTACGGAAGATCGCCTCTCTGGCGCCGCTCGGGGCCCAAGTCCTTCTCATCAAGCCTCAGCCCGCGGACGGTGTTAGGCCGGTAGCGGCCCCCGGCGCGCCGGGACCGGGTTTTCTCGTAGTCTGTTTGTTTGGGAATGCAGGCCAAAGTGGGTGGTAAACTCCATCTAAGGGTAAATACCGGCTCCGGCGCGTGTTATTGCCCCCCCCCCCCCCGGCAGCAGCTTCGCCGTTTCCCCCGGACAAGGGTCCACCTCCAAGTTCAACAATTTCTTACTCTTTACTTTGTCTGTCGAGGCTTGACGTCTCTAAAAGGGTTTGACCTGGAATGCTGTGCATGTCCATCCAATATCGCATACAATATAAAGTGGCATGTTTAATTCAAAATGTTGTACACGGGGAGATCTCAGAAATGAACCTCGCCTCCTAACCTTTCTGGAAAGACTCAAGACATGGCTTTTCAGGCAAGCCTTCCCGAACTCCACCTAACACGCACCATCAATAAATTCTCTGCTCAGAAGCTGTATATATTGTATATACAGGTGGCCCGCCGCTCCGGCGGCGCGTGTTATAGCCCCCCCTGGCAGCAGCTTCGCCGTTTCCCCCGCCGTTTCCTCCTTCCCCTTTGCCAACTGTTAACTAGTCTTAACCTCATTCACTACATCTATGCAGACGATGTTCAGATTCTTATTCCCATAACAGAATCTATTAACAAAGCCATCGCACTTTGGAACAACAGCTTACAAGCCATCACTAATCTCCTCAACAGTCAAAGCATGAGATCTTATTAAGAAACTGACATTATCCTCAACAAATTCTTACTCCTAGCAAAACCTCTACCAAGTAAGTACACAGGGGTCTGTATTTTCATACCCCAGTGCTTGCTGTTTGAATACCGCTCTTGCCGTACCGACCCGCAGGGACCACCTAGGGACACAAGCTGTGGAGGAAAAGAAACTAACCAGGATTCCCTCAGTAACGGCGAGTGAAGAGGGAAGAGCCCAGCGCCGAATCCCCGCCTGTCCGGCGGGCGCGGGAAATGTGGCATACGGAAGACCGCCTCCCCAGCGCCGCTCGGGGGCCCAAGTCCTTCTGATGGAGGATCAGCCCGCGGACGGTGTTAGGCCGGTAGTGGCCCCCGGCGCGCCGGGACCGGGTCTTCTCTGAGTCGGGTTCTTTGGGAAATCAGCCCAAAGCGGGTGGTAAACTCCGTGTAAGGCTGAATACTGGCACGAGACCGATGAAACAATAGTAGCAATCGGAATCTCTGGATTGGCGCTCGCCTGGTTCAAATTGTTGCTAACCAACAGAGGTTATAAGGTAAAAATCCAGAACAAAGAATCACCACGCCACGACTCGGCCATCGGAGTCCCACAAGGTTCCTCTTTATCCCCTAAACTCTTTAATATTTACCTCCTACCACTCTGCCGACTCCTTACCAACCTCAATTTAATACACTTTCTCTATGCAGACGACATCCAGATCCTGATCCCCATCAAAGAATCATACACAAAAACCCTCGAATACTGGGATTCCTGTCACCTAGAAATCAAAAGCCTCCTCAAAAACCTAAATCTGGTACTAAACTCCTCTAAAACTGAAGTATTACTCATAACTCCTGACAACAATCTCACAGCTTGTCTCCCAACCAACCTACAAACTACTCATGTGAGGGATCTAGGTGTGCTAATCGACAATTAACTAACTTGAAATCCCATATCAATAAAACCACCAAAGACTGCTTCTATAAACTGCAAGTTTAAAAAAGGATAAGACCACTCTTCCACGCCAAAGACTTCAGAACCATCCTCCAAGCCCTCATTTTCTACTACTGCAACTCTACATTACTTGGACTCCCTTCCTCATACACAAAACCACTCCAAATGGTTGAAAACGCAGCAGCCCGTCTACTAACAAACACTAGGAAAGGAGGCCACATTTCCCCAGTCCTAAAAGACCTCCACTGGTTACCAATTCAGTTCAGAGTCATTTACAAATCCATCACCTTGATATAAAAATCATTCACCAACACACCATAATCGACCTACAAATTCCTCTTCGTTTATTCAAATGCACAAGACCCACCAGGGAAGCCTACAGAGGATGCAATGCCGGTATAAATAAATAAAATCAATAAGTACGTAAGGGAAAGTGGAAAAAAACTTTCAAGAGCGAGTTCAAAAGGGCGGGAAACCGTTAAGAGTTAAACGGGTGGGGTGCATGCAGTCCGCCTGGAGGATTGAACCCGGCGGGTTCGGTGGGACCGGGGTTTCGGCGGATCCCCCACCCCTTTCGCGGGGGGGCGGGGAACGCCTCCCGGACGGCCCCGGCCCCGTCCAGGAATAAAAAAATAAAGTAAAATAAAATCAATAAGTACGTAAGGGAAAGTTGAAAAAACTTTCAAGAGCGAGTTCAAAAGGGCGGGAAACCGTTAAGAGTTAAACGGGTGGGGTGCGTGCAGTCCGCCTGGAGGATTCAACCCGGCGGGTTCGGTGGGACCGGGGTTTCGGCGGATCCCCCACCCCTTTCGCGGGGGGGCGGGGAACGCCTCCCGGACGGCCCCGGCCCCGTCCAGGAATAAAAAAATAAAGAAATAAATAAAATCAATAAGTACGTAAGGGAAAGTTGAAAACAACTTTCAAGAGCGAGTTCAAAAGGGCGGGAAACCGTTAAGAGTTAAACGGGTGGGGTGCGTGCAGTCCGCCTGGAGGATTGATCCCCCACCCCTTTCGCGGGGGGGCGGGGAACGCCTCCCGGACGGCCCCGGCCCCGTCCAGGAATAAAAAAATAAAGTAAATAAATAAAATCAATAAGTACGTAAGGGAAAGTTGAAAAAACTTTCAAGAGCGAGTTCAAAAGGGCGGGAAACCGTTAAGAGTTAAACGGGTGGGGTGCGTGCAGTCCGCCTGGAGGATTGAACACGGCGGGTTCGGTGGTACCGGGGTTTCGGCGGATCCCCCACCCCTTTCGCGGGGGGCGGGGAACGCCTCCCGGACGGCCGCAGGGCGCATTTCCTCCGCTGCGGAGCGCCGCAATCGGCTCCGTGTCGGCTGGGAAGGCCCAGGGGGGGCAGGTGGCCCGCCGCTCCGGCGGCACGTGTTATAGCCCCCCCTGGCAGCAGCTTTGCCGTTTCCCCCGCCGTTTCCTCCTTCCCCTTTGCCAACTGTTAAGTAGTCTTAACCTCATTCACTACATCTATGCAGACGATGTTCAGATTCTTATTCCCATAACAGAATCTATTAACAAAGCCATCGCACTTTGGAACAACAGCTTACAAGCCACCACTAATCTCCTCAACAGTCTAAACCTGGTCCTCAATGCCTCTAAAACTAAACTCCTCTTCATTTCCTACAAGCAAGAAAACCTCCCATCTCAGATCCATCACAAACACCTTCTCACCCACAACCATGTGAGAGACCTGGGAGTAATTATAGACAACTGTCTTCACCTAAAGAATATGATCCAAACCACAACTATAAGATATAATATTATATCTTAATGGGCCTCGACAAAGGAAACTCTTTCCTATTGATCTTGTTAGACCTTTCCGCAGCGTTCGACACGGTCAACCACGCCATCCTCCTAAACCAGCTTTCGTCCATAGGAATCAGCGGCACCGTCCTATCCTGGTTCAAAACGTTTCTCAATTACAGAGGTTACAAAGTTAAACTCCAAAACAAGATATCCTCAAGATTTGACTCTGTCATAGGAGTCCCTCAAGGTTCTTCATTGTCTCCGACCCTATTTAATATCTATCTTCTTCCTCTCTGCCAACTTCTTACCGACCTCAATCTAAAGTACTTCCTTTACGCAGATGATATTGAAATCATCATCCCTATCAAAGACACATACTGTAAAACTCTTGAGTACTGGGAAACATGCCACCAGAAAATCAAACAAGTAGTAAACAACCTACACCTCATCTTAAACTCATCCAAGACAGAAATCCTACTCATCTCTCCTGAAAACAATATCTCCAACACTACTCTTCCCACCAACCTACCTACCACACAAGTTAGAGACTTAGGAGTGATAATAGACAACCGGCTAAACTTCAAGGCACATATCAACAAAACAACCAAAGACTGCTTCTATAAACTCCAGGTTCGGAAGAGGATAAGACCTCTTTTCCATGCTCAAGACTTCAGAACGAATCATCGAAGCAGTCATTTTTGCGAAATTAGACTACTGCAGTTCCCTATTGCTAGGTCTGCCCTCATCCTATTCCAAACCACTACAGATGGTTCAAAATTCAGCAGCCCGATTACTAACAGGCGCAAGAAAGAGAGACCACATATCTCCCATTCTGAAAGAGTTACATTGGCTACCCGTCCACTTCCGTATCATCTATAAAGCCATATGTGTCATCTTCAAAACTATTCATCAACGCATCTTATGCACTTTAGCTGATGACAAAGGAATCGGAAAATCTCTCAGAAATAAGAATACGCGTGGGAACACAAGGTCTGGATGAACAGGCACATCATTTGAGGACAGAGGTCAATCCCAGCTAGGGACACAAGCCGCGTAGGAAAAGAAACTAACCAGGATTCCCTCAGTAACGGCGAGTGAAGAGGGAAGAGCCCAGCGCCGAATCTCCGCCACTCCGGGTTCGGGGATCTGAACCCGACTCCCTTTCGATCAGCCGAGGACGACGGAGGCCATCGCCCGTCCCTTCCGAACGGCGCTCGCCTATCTCTTAGGACCGGCTGACCCATGTTGAACTGCTGTTCACATGGAACCCTTCTCCACTTCGGCCTTGAAGAAGAATGCTCAGTCTGTTTAAAAGAACAAAATTAACGGACCCACTCAAGGACTATGCTCAGTCTGTTAAAGAACAAAATTAACGGACCCTCTGAAGGTCAATGTCTCTGTTTAAAATAGCAATATCACAGACCTACTCGACAATGCTCAGTCTGTTTAAAAGAACAAATGGAACAGACCCGCTCAAGAAGTTGCTCAGTCTGTTTAAAATAACAAAATGGAACTGCCCAGCTAGGGACACAAGGCCTGGAGGAACAGGCACATCATTGGAGGACAGAGGTCAATCCCGGCTAGGGACACAAGGCCTGGAGGGACAGGCAGGCACAGCAATGGAGTTAAAACACCAGTAGGAACACAATGTCTGGAGGTACAGGCAGGAACAGCAACGGAGTTAAAACACTTGTGGGAACACAAGGGCTGCACAGTAGATGCCGGTCAGGCACAGCGATTCATGTCAAGAACATGTGCTGCAGTGCTTACATTATCTTGAGCATAGGAGGCAATTGGAACTGCTGCAAGGCTCCTTTCAATAGCTTTTATTCATCTTGCCATTCACAAGGAAAATCGGGAAAGCCAAGCAATGGCAGGTTTACTTTCAAAACACTAGCATTTCCATCAAGACCGGTGACAGCCTTGAGCGGTGAGGGCTCATGATATCCCCTGTCATTGAAAAACACGTTCACTGGGCACACTGGTTGGTGGACATGACAGTATCCTTCAGCCACTTTGGCTAGGTGTGGCCAGACAGTGGACTTGTGTGCCCAATATGCCAGCGGATCTGTCTGCGTGTTCTCTATCGGCTCTGAGAGATACCGTGTCACTGACAGCTCTGCTGCTGTCTCCTCCTGCTTGGGAGGGCTGAGAGTCACTCAATCCAGTTACTTTCTCTCTCGCCCGTTGCACAACTGATGTATCTTTATGGCCAACATGCCTTGGGCGTTCTGACGTTGAGGTGGACGCACTAATAATAGTCTCTGTCACTGACACAGTCCTTCTCCTGCCAGGGCTAGCAGCAGCACAACTCTGTGACCTGCCTGCTGTTTCCACCTGTGCTTCAAGCCTAATCTGTCTCCGCCTATGGTGCTCCTGTTCACGAACCTGTGCTAACAACAGCTCCTTCACAAATGACAGACAATTGGTCTGTAGGGCGAGTTTACCTTTCACACGGGGATCACAGACAGAGGCGAGCATGTATGTGCTGTCCTCTGTTAAAGGCCTTAATCTGTCTTTCACCTGCTGCTGCAAAACGTCCACACACTGCAGCACCTCAGCAGTCATTCCCTCTTGCCGTTTAATGCCTTCCAAATGGTCATCCAGGAATTTCATAATAGGGATGATGTCAGCCAAGGTGGAACTTCTGGAACTCAGCTCCTCCGTGACATCCTTGAAGGGCTGCAGGATTTTTAATAGCTGACTCATGACTAACCAATCGTGATGCCCTAGGGGATTCTGTACACCTATGTCTATTGTACCAGAAAGTTCATGAAGGGGTGTCTGCAGCTCCAATAACCTCTCCAGCATCATAAAGTTGAATTCCACCGGGTGGGAACGTCTTGAATGAGACGCTTCTCAGGCATCCAAATCAGTCTGCTTTTCTCGGAGAACCTGCCCCGCCCTGACACTTCTGTGGAAGTGTGCTGCTATGTTCCTGCACTTGTGTATTAACCTACGCAGGTATTCAGTCTCCTTGTCCTTGGACTCCAAGCCCAAACCTGACTTCACTACCAGATGCAGAGTGTGTGCAAAACATCGGATGTTCTTAAACCGCCCATCGCTTATTGCCTTAACCATGTTTGCACCGTTGTCTGTGACAAAAAAGCCTGCCCGCGTTTTACTGTCTCGCTGGTGTACTTTCCAGCTCGCCAGCATCTTTCTGATGCATGCTAGAATATGGCAGCGGTATGGGAATGGTCCGTCAGGTGGGTGTTTCAGTAAAGCCCACCTCCACCCTGATGCTTGTTCAGTAATAGAGCTGCTGGCTGCCCCTGCCTCTGCCATGTCCCACCAGTGTGCTGTCAGAGAGAGGTAAGAGTGTGCAGCATCATGGCGGTCCAGATATCGCAGGTGAAATGCACTCTTCCGTCTGCCTTACCTAGCAGTGCTTGCACCGACTGACACAGTGCTTGTACAGGCTGGGGATGACCTTTCTACTAAATGTGGTTCTGGAGGGGACTTTGTAATTTGGAAGTACGACCTTCAAGAAACGTTTGAAACGCACATTCTCCACTAACTGCAGGGGCTGGTCATCAAGGGCAATCATTTCCCCAATGCTCCTGGTTACTACTTTTGCGGCTGCCTGCCTCCTACCCGGGATAGCGTTACCGCACTCCACTCATTTCCTCCATGGTGCATTGTCGCTTCTGCACATGTCAGTGGGTTTCTGGCCTGCCGCCTGACTGCTAGAAGGGTATGAGGGCGTGGGCTGACTCTGCTGCTTTCCTACCACTGCACCCTGGTTGGAAGGGAGAAGGGGTCCCCTGACGGAAATGCTACCATCCCCAGATGGCAGTAATCTTGTTGGGTGTTGCCTCTTAATATGATACTCCATGCCAAATTTGACAGATGTCCCAGTTGCTTGCCTCTGCTAATATCCCTGGCACAGTAATTACACCGAGCATAACGCGGGTCTTCTGTCACTTTAAAATGTGCCCAGATCGCAGATTTCTTTTGTGATCCTCCTCTCTTTCCCGCCCTGGGGGGGATGGTGGCACTGGAGTTGAGGTACTACTGGGTGTGGGTGGTGCACCCACTGCACCCGGCGAAGCAATGCCAGCGGGGGCAACAGTCATCCCTCTGTCTCCCTTCTGACAGCTCTTCCTCCTCCTCGATATCAGTGGAATGTCTCCCCGGCTGCAGAATTCTGGAGGTGGAGGCTAAAACAGGAGTAATGACAATTCTACCGAAGATTCTCAGGTATTACATCTTCCGTTTCTGATGAGAATCCATCCAAGAATTCTTCTTCTGAATCAGAAGCTAACAGTGCCAGCGCTACCTTGTCAGCGCAAATTTTTGCAGGACACTTAGTCCCCTGGCTGCTCTTGGGTGTGTAACTTTTGTCTGGCTAGACTCTGCCTCCTCTCACTCTCCTCCAAAACTACAGGGCCAGAAACACGTGGTGGCGATTGCAAAGTTTCATGGTCTGATTTCTTTTTTTTTGCCATGGAACTGCCATCCCCTACAAAGACGTTTGATTGCGACAGTTGCCTTTTTACCTGTACTGGTGGTGTTGCACTGGAGCCTTTTGCGGTGCCTCCGCTGCCATTCCACAAGTCGCTTGCATCTCTCTTTCCCTGACATTATGGATTTAATGTCAAGGAGTACTAGTGGTAACACTGCCCACTGTCCCACAATATAATGTTCATCTGTTTAAAATAACAAAATGAACAGACCCACTCAAGATGAATGCTCTGTCTGTTTAAATAACAGAATTTAACAGACCACTCAACAACAATGCTCAGGTCTGTTTAGAAATAGCAATTTAACAGACTCGCTGAAGGGCAATGTTCACTCTGTTTACAATGCCCACTGCCTCACTGCCTGCCTGGCAATGCACGGAATGTGTTTCTGTCTGTGTGCACTGCAGTGCACATAGAACTAAGTAGATATGAGGCAGGGTACTCCCAGCCCTGAACTGCTGCCACCCAGCACTGAACCACTCAAGGAGAAGGCTTTTTAAGACTGTTTAAAAATAGCAATTAAACAGACTCGCTGAAGGGCAATGTTCATCTGTTTCAATGCCCACTGCCTCACTGCCTGCCTGGCAATGCACGGAATGTGTCTGTCTGTGTGGTGCAGTGAGTGCACAGAGAACAAGCTTCCTTTTCAGTAGATATGAGGCAGAGTACTCTGCCAGTGCCAGCCCTGGCACTGCCCACCCAGCACGAACCAGTCAAGGACAATGCGGTTAAGTCTGTTTTAGAAATAGCAAATTTACAGACTCGCTGAAGGGCAATGTTCACTCTGTTTCATGCCCACTGCCTCACTGCCTGCCTGGCAATGCACGGATTTGTGTCTGTCTGTGTGTGTGCAGTGAGTGCCAGAGAACCAGCTTCCTTTTCAGTAGATATGAGGCAGAGTACTGCCAGTGCCAGCCCTGGCACTGCCCACCCAGCACTGAACCAGTCAAGGACACTGCAATTAAGTCTTTTTTAGAAAATAGCAAATTTAACAGACTCGCTGAAGGGCAATCTTCACTCTGTTTACAATGCCCACTGCCTCACTGCCTGCCTGGCAATGCACGGATTGTGTCTGTCTGTGGTGCAGTGAGTGCACAGAAACCAGCTTCCTTTTCAGTAGATAGAGGCAGAGTACTGCCAGTGCCAGCCCTGGCACTGCCCACCCAGCACTGAACCAGTCAAGGACAATGTGGTTAAGTCTGTTTAAAATAGCAGATTGAACAGACTCGCTGAAGGCAATCTTCACTCTGTTTATGCCCAGTGCCTCACTGCCTGCCTGGCAATGCACGAATGTTCGTCTGTTGTGTGCAGTGAGTGCCAGAGAACCAGCTTCCTTTTCAGTAGATATGAGGCAGAGTACTGCCAGTGCCAGCCCTGGCACTGCCCACCCAGCACTGAACCAGTCAAGGACAATGCGGTTAAGTCTGTTTAGAAATAGCAAATTAACAGACTCGCTGAGGCATCTTCACTCTGTTTACAATGCCCACTGCCTCACTGCCTGCCTGGCAATGCACGGATTGTGTCTGTCTGTGTGTGTGCATGATGCACAGAGAACCAGCTTCCTTTTCAGTAGATATGAGGCAGAGTACTGCCAGTGCCAGCCCTGGCACTGCCCACCCATCACTGAACCAGTCAAGGACAATGCGGTTAAGTCTGTTTAAAAATAGCAGATTGAACAGACTCGCTGAGGCAATCTTCACTCGTTTACAATGCCACTGCCTCACTGCCTGCCTGCAATGCACGGATTTGGTCTGTCTGTGTGTGTGCAGTGAGTGCACAGAGAACCAGCTTCCTTTTCAGTAGATATAGATGCAGAGTACTGCCATGCCAGCCCTGGCACTGCCCACCCAGCACTGAACCATCAAGGACAATGCGGTTAAGTCTGTTTAAAAATAGCAATTGAACAGACTCGCTGAGGCCAATCTTCACTCTGTTTATGCCCCTGCCTCACTGCCTGCCTGGCAATGCACGGATGTGTCTGTCTGTGTGTGTGTAGTGAGTGCACAGAGAACCACTTCCTTTTCAGTAGATATGAGGCAGAGTACTGCCAGTGCCAGCCTGGCACTGCCCACCCAGCACTGAACCAGTCAAACAATGCGGTTAAGTCTGTTAAAATAGCAATTGAACAGACTCGCTGAAGGCCAATCTTCACTCTGTTTATGCCCACTGCCTCACTGCCTGCCGGCAATGCACGGAATGTGTCCTTCTGTGTTGTGCAGTTAGTGCACAGAGAACCAGCTTCATTTTCAGTAGATATGAGGCAGAGTACTGCCAGTGCCAGCCCTGGCACTGCCCCCCCAGCACTGAACCCGTCAAGACAATGCGGTTAAGTCTGTTTAGAAATAGCAAATTTACAGACTCGCTGAAGGGCATGT